>NW_025962073.1:0-27750 GCF_023159225.1 Perognathus longimembris pacificus | reverse complement strand
CATTTAGGACCTGCACTTACGAAGGGGGTAGGCAGCTGTATATCAGGGAGTAAACCTTCTGAGAATAAAAACAGCTGGAACTTTTTAAGGTAATTACACAGGGGAAAGGATAATGTACTGGGAACTCCTCAGAAGAATCTGATTTTTGGTGAGGGGAGAGAGATAAAAGCACATTTAGGAACTACATGAACATGCTGCCTATGTAGCTGTTTATCAGTAAATATCTCCACTGAGATTAAGAAAAGCAGTAGCTTAATAAATTAAGTACTTCCTGGTATGGTTACTGTACTGGTAACTCCCCAAAAGAATCTGGATTGTGGTGAGGGAACAGAGAAAAAAGCTCATTTAGGGCCTGCACTTACGAAGGGGGTAGGCAGCAGTATATCAGGGAGTAAAGCTTCTGAGAATAAAAACAGCTGGAGCTTGTTAAGGTAATTACACAGGGGAAAGGATAATGTACTGGGAACTCCTCAGAAGAATCTGATTTGTGGTGAGGGGAGAGAGATAAAAGCTCATTTAGGAACGACATGAACATGCTGCGTAGGTAGCTGTTTATCAGTAAATATCTCCACTGAGATTAAGAAAAGCAGTAGCTTAATAAATTAAGTACTTCCTGGTATGGTTACTGTACTGCTAACTCCTCAAAAGAATCTGGATTGTGGTGAGGGAACAGAGAAAAAAGCTCATTTATGTCCTGCACTTACGAAGGGGGTAGGCAGCTGTATATCAGGGAGTAAAGCTTCTGAGAATAAAAACAGCTGGAGCTTGTTAAGGTAATTAAACAGGGGAAAGGATAATGTACTGGGAACTCCTCAGAAGAATCTGATTTGTGGTGAGGGAAGAGAGATAAAAGCTCATTTAGGAACGACATGAACCTGCTGCGTAGGTAGCTGTTTATCAGTAAATATCTCCACTGAGATTTAAAAAAGCTGTAGCTTAATAAATTAAGTACTTCCTGGTATGGTTACTGTACTGGTAACTCCCCAAAAGAATCTGGATGGTGGTGAGGGAACAGAGAAAAAAGCTCATTTAGGACCTGCACTTACGAAGGGGGTAGGCAGCTGTATATCAGGGAGTAAACCTTCTGAGAATAAAAACAGCTGGAGCTTGTTAAGGTAATTACACAGGGGAAAGGATAATGTACTGGGAACTCCTCAGAAGAATCTGATTTGTGGTGAGGGGAGAGAGATAAAAGCTTATTTATGAACGACATGAACATGCTGCGTAGGTAGCTGTTTATCAGTAAATATCTCCACTGAGATTAAGCAAAGCAGTAGCTTAATAAATTAAGTACTTCCTGGTATGGTTACTGTACTGTTAACTCCCCAAAAGAATCTGGATTGTGGTGAGGGAACAGAGAAAAAAGCTCATTTAGGACCTGCACTTACGAAGGGGGTAGGCAGCTGTATATCAGGGAGTAAACCTTCTGAGAATAAAAACAGCTGGAACTTGTTAAGGTAATTACACAGGGGAAAGGATAATGTACTGGGAACTCCTCAGAAGAATCTGATTTTTGGTGAGGGGAGAGAGATAAAAGCACATTTAGGAACTACATGAACATGCTGCCTATGTAGCTGTTTATCAGTAAATATCTCCACTGAGATTAAGAAAAGCAGTAGCTTAATAAATTAATTACTTCCTGGTATGGTTACTGTACTGGTAACTCCCCAAAAGAATCTGGATTGTGGTGAGGGAACAGAGATAAAAGCTCATTTAGGGCCTGCACTTACGAAGGGGGTAGGCAGCAGTATATCAGGGAGTAAAGCTTCTGAGAATAAAAACAGCTGGAGCTTGTTAAGGTAATTACACAGGGGAAAGGATAATGTACTGGGAACTCCTCAGAAGAATCTGATTTGTGGTGAGGGGAGAGAGATAAAAGCTCATTTAGGAACGACATGAACATGCTGCGTAGGTAGCTGTTTATCAGTAAATATCTCCACTGAGATTAAGAAAAGCAGTAGCTTAATAAATTAAGTACTTCCTGGTATGGTTACTGTACTGCTAACTCCTCAAAAGAATCTGGATTGTGGTGAGGGAACAGAGAAAAAAGCTCATTTATGTCCTGCACTTACGAAGGGGGTAGGCAGCTGTATATCAGGGAGTAAACCTTCTGAGAATAAAAACAGCTGGAGCTTGTTAAGGTAATTACACAGGGGAAAGGATAATGTACTGGGAACTCCTCAGAAGAATCTGATTTGTGGTGAGGGGAGAGAGATAAAAGCTCATTTAGGAACGACATGAACATGCTGCGTAGGTAGCTGTTTATCAGTAAATATCTCCACTGAGATTAAGAAAACCAGTAGCTTAATAAATGAAGGACTTCCTGGTATGGTTACTGTACTGGTAACTCCCCAAAGAATCTGGATTGTGTTGAGGGAACAGAGAAAAAAGCTCATTTAGGACTTGCACATACGAAGGGGGTAGGCAGCTGTATATCAGGGAGTAAACCTTCTGAGAATAAAAACAGCTGGAGCTTGCTAAGGTAATTACACAGAGGAAAGGATAATGTAAATGGAACTCCTCAGAAGAATCTGATTTGTGGTGAGGGGAGAAAGATAAAAGCTCATATAGGAACGACATGAACATGCTGATTAGGTAGATGTTTATCAGTAAATATCTCAACTGGGATTAAGAAAACAGTAGCTTAATAAATTATGCACTTTCTGGTATGGTGACTGTACTGGCAACTCCCCAAAATAATCTGGATTGTGGTGAGGGAACAGAGAAAATAGCTCATTTAGGACCTGCACTTACGAATGGGGTAGGCAGCTGTATATCAGGGAGTAAAGCTTCTGAGAATAAAAACAGCTGGAGCTTGTTAAGGTAATTAAACAGGGGAAAGGATAATGTACTGGGAACTCCTCAGAAGAATCTGATTTGTGGTGAGGGGAGAGAGATAAAAGCTCATTTAGGAACGACATGAACATGCTGCGTAGGTAGCTGTTTATCAGTAAATATCTCCACTGAGATTTAAAAAAGCAGTAGCTTAATAAATTAAGTACTTCCTGGTATGGTTACTGTACTGGTAACTCCCCAAAAGAATCTGGATTGTGGTGAGGGAACAGAGAAAAAAGCTCATTTAGGACCTGCACTTACGAAGGGGGTAGGCAGCTGTATATCAGGGAGTAAACCTTCTGAGAATAAAAACAGCTGGAGCTTGTTAAGGTAATAACACAGGGGAAAGGATAATGTACTGGGAACTCCTCAGAAGAATCTGATTTCTGGTGAGGGGAGAGAGATAAAAGCTTATTTATGAACGACATGTACATGCTGCGTAGGTAGCTGTTTATCAGTAAATATCTCCACTGAGATTAAGAAAAGCAGTAGCTTAATAAATTAAGTACTTACTGGTATGGATACTGTACTGTTAACTCCCCAAAAGAATCTGGATTGTGGTGAGGGAACAGAGAAAAAAGCTCATTTAGGACCTGCACTTACGAAGGGGGTAGGCAGCTGTATATCAGGGAGTAAAGCTTCTGAGAATAAAAACAGCTGGAACTTTTTAAGGTAATTACACAGGGGAAAGGATAATGTACTGGGAACTCCTCAGAAGAATCTGATTTTTGGTGAGGGGAGAGAGATAAAAGCACATTTAGGAACTACATGAACATGCTGCCTATGTAGCTGTTTATCAGTAAATATCTCCACTGAGATTAAGAAAAGCAGTAGCTTAATAAATTAAGTACTTCCTGGTATCGTTACTGTACTGGTAACTCCCAAAAGAATCTGGATTGTGGTGAGGGAACAGAGAAAAAAGCTCATTTAGGGCCTGCACTTACGAAGGGGGTAGGCAGCAGTATATCAGGGGAGTAAAGCTTCTGAGAATAAAAACAGCTGGAGCTTGTTAAGGTAATTACACAGGGGAAAGGATAATGTACTGGGAACTCCTCAGAAGAATCTGATTTGTGGTGAGGGGAGAGAGATAAAAGCTCATTTAGGAACGACATGAACATGCTGCGTAGGTAGCTGTTTATCAGTAAATATCTCCACTGAGATTAAGAAAAGCAGTAGCTTAATAAATTAAGTACTTCCTGGTATGGTTACTGTACTGCTAACTCCTCAAAAGAATCTGGATTGTGGTGAGGGAACAGAGAAAAAAAGCTCATTTATGTCCTGCACTTACGAAGGGGGTAGGCAGCTGTATATCAGGGAGTAAACCTTCTGAGAATAAAAACAGCTGGAGCTTGTTAAGGTAATTACACAGGGGAAAGGATAATGTACTGGGAACTCCTCAGAAGAATCTGATTTGTGGTGAGGGGAGAGAGATAAAAGCTCATTTAGGAACGACATGAACATGCTGCGTAGGTAGCTGTTTATCAGTAAATATCTCCACTGAGATTAAGAAAACCAGTAGCTTAATAAATGAAGGACTTCCTGGTATGGTTACTGTACTGGTAACTCCCAAAGAATCTGGATTGTGTTGAGGGAACAGAGAAAAAAGCTCATTTAGGACTTGCACATACGAAGGGGGTAGGCAGCTGTATATCAGGGAGTAAACCTTCTGAGAATAAAAACAGCTGGAGCTTGCTAAGGTAATTACACAGAGGAAAGGATAATGTACTGGGAACTCCTCAGAAGAATCTGATTTGTGGTGAGGGAGAGAGATAATAGCTTATTTAGGAACGACATGAACATGCTGCGTAGGTAGCTGTTTATCAGTAAATATCTCCACTGAGATTAAGCAAAGCAGTAGCTTAATAAATTAAGTACCTCCTGGTATGGTTACTGTACTGTTAACTCCCCAAAAGAATCTGGATTGTGGTGAGGGAACAGAGAAAAAAGCTCATTTAGGACCTGCACTTACGAAGGGGGTAGGCAGCTGTATATCAGGGAGTAAAGCTTCTCAGAATAAAAACAGCTGGAACTTTTTAAGGTAATTACACAGGGGAAAGGATAATGTACTGGGAACTCCTCAGAAGAATCTGATTTTTGGTGAGGGGAGAGAGATAAAAGCACATTTAGGAACTACATGAACATGCTGCCTATGTAGCTGTTTATCAGTAAATATCTCCACTGAGATTAAGAAAAGCAGTAGCTTAATAAATTAAGTACTTCCTGGTATGGTTACTGTACTGGTAACTCCCCAAAAGAATCTGGATTGTGGTGAGGGAACAGATAAAAAAGCTCATTTAGGACCTGCAATTACGAAGGGATAGGCAGCTGTATATCAGGGAGTAAACCCTCTGAGAATAAAAACAGCTGGAGCTTGTTAAGGTAATTACACAGAGGAAAGGATAATGTACTGGGAACTCCTCAGAAGAATCTGATTTGTGGTGAGGGGATAGAGATAAAAGCTCACTTAGGAACGACATGTGCATGCTGCGTAGGTAGCTGTTTATCAGTAAATATCTACACTGAGATTAAGAATAGCAGTAGCTTAATAAATTAAGTACTTCCTGGTATGGTTACTGTACTGTTAACTCCCCAAAGAATCTGGATTGTGTTGAGGAAACAGAGAAAAAAGCTCATTTAGGACTTGCACATACGAAGGGGGTAGGCAGCTGTATATCAGGGAGTAAACCTTCTGAGAATAAAAACAGCTGGAGCTTGTTAAGGTAATTACACAGGGGAAAGGATAATGGACTGGGAACTCCTCAGAAGAATCTGATTTGTGGTGAGGGGAGAAAGATAAAAGCTCATATAGGAACGACATGAACATGCTGAGTAGGTAGATGTTTATCAGTTAATATCTCCACTGAGATTAAGAAAAACAGTAGCTTAATAAATTATGTACTTTCTGGTATGGTGACTGTACTGGTAACTCCCCAAAGAATCTGGATGTGGTGAGGGAACAGAGAAATAGCTCATTTAGGATCTGCACTTACGAAGGGGGTAGGCAGCTGTATATCAGGGAGTAAACCTTCTGAGAATAAAAACAGCTGGAGCTTGTTAAGGTAATTAAACAGGGGAAACGATAATGTACTGGGAAACTCCTCAGAAGAATCTGATTTGTGGTGAGGGGAGAGAGATAAAAACTCATTTAGGAAACGACATGTGAACATGCTGCGTAGGTAGCTGTTTATCAGTAAATATCTCCCACTGAGATTAAGAAAAGCAGTAGCTTAATAAATTAAGTACTTCCTGGTATGGTTACTGTACTGTTAACTCCCCAAAAGAATCTGGATTGTGGTGAGGGAACAGAGAAAAAAGCTCATTTAGGACCTGCACTTACGAAGGGGGGTAGGCAGTTGTAGATCAGGGAGTACAGCTTCTGAGAATAAAAACAGCTGGAGCTTTTTAAGGTAATTACACAGGGGGAAAGGATAATGTACTGGGAACTCCTCAGAAGAATCTGATTTTTGGTGAGGGGAGAGAGATAAAAGCACATTTAGGAACTACATGAACAGCTGCCTATGTAGCTGTTTATCAGTAATATCTCCCTGAGATTAAGAAAAGCCAGTAGCTTAATAAATTAAGTACTTCCTGGTATGGTTACTGTACTGGTAACTCCCCAAAAGAATCTGGATTGTGGTGAGGGAACAGAGAAAAAAGCTCATTTAGGACCTGCACTTACGAAGGGGGTAGGCAGCAGTATATCAGGGAGTAAAGCTCTGAGAATAAAAACAGCTGGAGCTTGGTTAAGGTAATTACACAGGGGAAAGGATAATGTACTGGGAACTCCTCAGAAGAACTGATTTGTGGTGAGGGGAGAGAGATAAAAGCTCATTTAGGAACGACATGAACATGCTGCGTAGGTAGCTGTTTATCAGTAAATATCTCCACTGAGATTAAGAAAAGCGAGTAGCTTAATAAATTAAGTACTCCCTGGTAGGGTTACTGTACTGGTAACTCCTCAAAAGAATCTGGATTGTGGTGAGGGAACAGAGAAAAAAAGCTCATTTATGTCCTGCACTTCGAAGGGGGTAGGCTGCTGTATATCAGGGAGTAAACCTTCTGAGAATAAAAACAGCTGGAGCTTGTTAAGGTAATTACACAGGGGAAAGGATAATGTACTGGGAACTCCTCAGAAGAATCTGATTTGTGGTGAGGGGAGGGGAGAGAGATAAAGCTCATATAGGAACGACATGAACATGCTGCGTAGGTAGCTGTTTATCAGTAAATATCTCCACTGAGATTAAGAAAAGCAGTAGCTTAATAAATTAAGTACTTCCTGGTATGGTTACTGTACTGTTAACTCCCCAAAAGAATCTGGATTGTGGTGAGGGAACAGAGAAAAAAGCTCATTTAGGACCTGCACTTACGAAGGGGGTAGGCAGTTGTATATCAGGGAGTACAGCTTCTGAGAATAAAAACAGCTGGAGCTTTTTAAGGTATTACACAGGGGAAAGGATAATGTACTGGGAACTCCTCAGAAGAATCTGATTTTTTGGTGAGGGGAGAGAGGATTAAAAGCACATTTAGGAACTACATGAACATGCTGCCTATGTAGCTGTCTATCAGTAAATATCTCCACTGAGATTAAGAAAAGCAGTAGCTTAATAAATTAAGTACTTCCTGGTATGGTTACTGTACTGGTAACTCCCCCAAAGAATCTGGACTGTGGTGAGGGAACAGATAGAAAAGCTCATTTAGGACCTGCAATTACGAAGGGGATAGGCAGCTGTATATCAGGGAGGTAAACCCTCTGAGAATAAAAACAGCTGGAGCTTGTTAAGGTAATTACACAGGGGCAAGGATAATGTACTGGGAACTCCTCAGAAGAATCTAAGTTGTGGTGAGGGGAGAGAGGAGAAAAGCTCACTTAGGAACGACATGAGCATGCTGCGTAGGTAGCTGTTTATCAGTAAATATCTACACTGAGATTAAGAAAAGCAGTAGCTTAATAAATTAAGTACTTCCTGGGTATGGTTACTGTACTGGTAACTCCCCAAAAGAATCTGGATTGTGGTGAGGGAACAGAGAAAAAATCTCATTTAGGGACCTGCACTTACGAGGGGGGTAGGCAGCAGTATATCAGGGAGGTAAAGCTTCTGAGAATAAAAACAGCTGGAGCTTGTTAAGGTAATTACACAGGGGGAAAGGATAATGTACTGGGACCTCCTCAGAAGAACCTGATTTGTGGTGATGGGAGAGAGATAAAAGCTCATTTAAGAACGACATGAACATGACTGCGTAGGTAGCTGTTTTATCAGTAAATATCTCCAGTGAGATTAAGAAAGCAGTAGCTAATAAATTAAGTACTTCCTGGTATGGTTACTGTACTGGTAACTCCCCAAAAGAATCTGGATTGTGGTGAGGGAACAGAGAAAAAAAGCTCATTTAAGACCTGCACTTACGAAGGGGGTAGGCAGCTGTATATCAGGGAGTAAACCTTCTGAGAATAAAAACAGCTGGAGCTTGTTAAGGTAATTACACAAGGGAAAGGATAATGTACTGGGAACTCCTCAGGAAGAATCTGATTTGTGGTGAGGGGAGAGAGATAAAAGGCTCATTTAGGAACGACATGAACATGCTGCGTAGGTAGCTGTTTTCAGTAAAATATCTCCACTGAGATTAAGGAAAAGCAGTAGCTTAATAAATTAAGTGCTTCCTGGTATGGTTACTGTACTGGTAACTCCTCAAAAGAATCTGGATTGTGGTGAGGGAACAGAGAAAAAAGCTCATTTAGGTCCTGCACTTACGAAGGGGGTAGGCAGCTTGTATATCAGGGAGTAAACCTTCTGAGAATAAAAAACAGCTGGAGCTTGTTAAGGTAATTACACAGGGGAAAGGATAATGTACTGGGAACTCCTCAGGAAGAATCTGATTGTGGTGAGGGGAGAGAGATAAAAGCTCACTTTAGGAACGAAATGAACATGCTGCGTAGGTAGCTGTTTATCAGTAAATACTCCACTGAGATTAAGAAAACCAGTAGCTTAATAAATGAAGTACTTCCTGGTATGGTTACTGTACTGGTAACTCCCCAAAAGAATCTGGATTGTGTTGAGGGAACAGAGAAAAAAGCTCATTTAGGACTTGCACATACGAAAGGGGTAGGCAGCTGTATATCAGGGAGGTAAACCTTCTGAGAATAAAAACAGCTGGAGCTTGCTAAGGTAATTACACAGAGGAAAGGATAATGTACTGGGAACTCCTCAGAAGAATCTCATTTGTGTTGAGGGGAGAAAGATTAAAAGCTCATATAGGAACGACATGAACATGCTGAGTAGGTAGATGTTTATCAGTAAATATCTCACTGAGATTAAGAAAAACAGTAGCTTAATAAATTATGTACTTTCTGGTATGGTGACTGTACTGGCAACTCCCCAAATATAATCTGGATTGTGGTGAGGGAACAGAGAAAATAGCTCATTTAGGACCTGCACTTACGAATGGGGTAGGCAGCTGTATATCAGGGAGTAAAGCTTCTGAGAATAAAAACAGCTGGAGCTTGTTAAGGTAATTAACAGGGGAAAGGATAATGTACTGGGAACTCCTCAGAAGAATCTGATTTGTGGTGAGGGGGAGGGAGAATAAAAAGCTCATTTAGGAACGACATGAACATGCTGCGTAGGTAGCTGTTTATCAGTAAATATCTCCACTGAGATTTAAAAAAGCTGTAGCTTAATAAATTAGTACTTCCTGGTATGGTTACTGTACTGGTAACTCCCCAAAAGAATCTGGATGGTGGTGAGGGAACAGAGAAAAAAGCTCATTTAGGACCTGCACTTACGAAGGGGGTAGGCAGCTGTATATCAGGGAGGTAAACCTTCTGAGAATAAAAACAGCTGGAGGCTTGTTAAGGTAATTACACAGGGGAAAGGATAATGTACTGGGAACTCCTCAGAAGAATCTGATTTTTGGTGAGGGGAGAGAGATAAAAGCTTATTTATGAACGACATGAACCTGCTGCGTAGGTAGCTGTTTATCAGTAAATATCTCCACTGAGATTAAGCAAAGCAGTAGCTTAATAAATTAAGTACTTCCTGGTATGGTTACTGTACTGTTAACTCCCCAAAAGAATCTGGATTTGTGGTGAGGGAACAGAGAAAAAAGCTCATTTAGGACCTGCACTTACGAAGGGTGGTAGGCAGCTGTATATCAGGGAGGTAAACCTTCTGAGAATAAAAACAGCTGGAACTTTTAAGGTAATTACACAGGGGGAAAGGATAATGTACTGGGAACTCCTCAGAAGAATCTGATTTTTGGTGAGGGGAGAGAGATAAAAGCACATTAGGAACTACAGAACATGCTGCCTATGTAGCTGGTTTATCAGTAAATATCTCCACTGAGATTAAGGAAAAGCAGTAGCTTAATAAATTAAGTACTTCCTGGTATGGTTACTGTACTGGTAACTCCCCAAAAGAATCTGGATTGTGGTGAGGGAACAGAGAAAATAGCTCATTTAGGGCCTGCACTTACGAAGGGGGTAGGCAGCAGTATATCAGGGAGGTAAAGCTTCTGAGAATAAAAACAGCTGGAGCTTGTTAAGGTAATTACACAGGGGAAAGGATAATGTACTGGGAACTCCTCAGAAGAATCTGATTTGTGGTGAGGGGAGAGAGATTAAAAGCTCATTTAGGAACGACATGAACATGCTGCGTAGGTAGCTGTTTATCAGTAAATATCTCCACTGAGATTAAGAAAAGCAGTAGCTAATAAATTAAGTACTTCCTGGTATGGTTACTGTACTGCTAACTCCTCAAAGAATCTGGATTGTGGTGAGGGAACAGAGAAAAAAGCTCATTTATGTCCTGCACTTACGAAGGGGGGTAGGCAGCTGTATATCAGGGAGTAAACCTTCTGAGATAAAAACAGCTGGAGCTTGTTAAGGTAATTACACAGGGGAAAGGATAATGTACTGGGAACTCCTCAGGAAGAATCTGATTTGTGGTGAGGGGAGAGAGATAAAAGCTCATTTAGGAACGACATGAACATGCTGCGTAGGTAGCTGTTTATCAGTAAATATCTCCACTGAGATTAAGAAAACCAGTAGCTTAATAAATGAAGGACTTCCTGGTATGGTTACTGTACTGGTAACTCCCCAAAGAATCTGGATTGTGTTGAGGGAACAGAAGAAAAAGCTCATTTAGGACTTGCACATAAGAAGGGGGGTAGGGCAGCTGTGTATCAGGGAGTAAACCTTCTGAGAATAGAAACAGCTGGAGCTTGCTAAGGTAATTACACAGAGGAAAGGATAATGTACTGGGAACTCCTCAGAAGAATCTGATTTGTGGTGAGGGCAGAAAGATTAAAAGCTCATATAGGAACGACATGAACATGCTGAGTAGGTAGATGTTTATCAGTAAATATCTCAACTGGGATTAAGAAAAACAGTAGCTTAATAAATTAATGCACTTTCTGGTATGGTGACCTGTACTGGCAACTCCCCAAAATAATCTGGATTGTGGTGAGGGAACAGAGAAAATAGCTCATTTAGGACCTGCACTTACGAATGGGGTAGGCAGCTGTGTATATCAGGGAGTTAAAGCTTCTGAGAATAAAAACAGCTGGAGCTTGTTAAGGTAATTAAACAGGGGAAAGGATAATGTACTGGGAACTCCTCAGAAGAATCTGATTGTTGTGGGTGAGGGGAGAGAGATAAAAGCTCATTTAGGAACGACATGAACATGCCTGCGTAGGTAGCTGTTTATCAGTAAATATCTCCACTGAGATTTAAAAAAGCTGTAGCTTATAAATTAGTACTTCCTGGTATGGTTACTGTACTGGTAACTCCCCAAAAGAATCTGGATGGTGGTGAGGGAACAGAGAAAAAAAGCTCATTTAGGACCTGCACTTACGAAGGGGGTAGGCAGCTGTATAACAGGGAGTAAACCTTCTGAGAATAAAAAACAGCTGGAGCTTGTTAAGGTAATTACACAGGGGAAAGGATAATGTATTGGGAACTCCTCAGAAGAATCTGATTTGTGGTGAGGGGGGAGAGAGATAAAAGCTTATTTATGAACGACATGAACATGCTGCGTAGGGTAGCTGTGTTTATCAGTAAATATCTCCACTGAGATTAAGCAAAGCAGTAGCTTAATAAATTAAGTACTTCCTGTATGGTTACTGTACTGTTAACTCCCCAAAAGAATCTGGATTGTGGTGAGGGAACAGAGGAAAAAAGCTCATTTAGGACCTGCACTTACGAAGGGGGTAGGCAGCTGTATATCAGGGAGTAAACCTTCTGAGAATAAAAACAGCTGGAACTTTTTAAGGTAATTACACAGGGGAAAGGATAATGTACTGGGAACTCCTCAGAAGAATCTGATTTTTGGTGAGGGGAGAGAGATAAAAGCACATTTAGGGAACTACATGAACATGCTGCCTATGTAGCTGTTTATCAGTAAATATCCACTGAGGATTAAGAAAAGCAGTAGCTTAATAAATTAAGTACTTCCTGGTATGGTTACTGTACTGGTAACTCCCCAAAAAGAATCTGGATTGTGGTGAGGGAACAGAGAAAAAAGCTCATTTAGGGCCTGCACTTACGAAGGGGGTAGGCAGCAGGTATATTCAGGGAGTAAAGCTTCTGAGAATAAAAACAGCTGAGCTTTGTTAAGGTAATTACACAGGGGAAAGGATAATGTACTGGGAACTCCTCAGAAGAATCTGATTTGTGGTGAGGGGAGAGAGATAAAAGCTCATTTAGGAACGACATGAACATGCTGCGTAGGTAGCTGTTTATCAGTTAATATCTCCACTGAGATTAAGAAAAGCAGTAGCTTAATAAATTAAGTACTTCCTGGTGTGGTTACTGTACTGCTAACTCCTCAAAAGAATCTGGATTGTGGTGAGGGAACAGAGAAAAAAGCTCATTTATGTCCTGCACTTACGAAGGGGGTAGGCAGCTGTATATCAGGGAGTAAAGCTTCTGAGAATAAAAACAGCTGGAGCTTGTTAAGGTAATTACACAGGGAAAGGATAATGTACTGGGAACTCCTCAGAAGAATCTGATTTGTGGTGAGGGGAGAGAGATAAAAGCTCATTTAGGAACGACATGAACATGCTGCGTAGGTAGCTGTTTATCAGTAAATATCTCCACTGAGATTAAGAAACCAGTAGCTTAATAAATGAAGGACTTCCTGGTATGGTTACTGTACTGGTAACTCCCCAAAGAATCTGGATTGTGTTGAGGGAACAGAGAAAAAAGCTCATTTAGGACTTGCACATACGAAGGGGGTAGGCAGCTGTATATCAGGAGTAAACCTTCTGAGAATAAAAACAGCTGGAGCTTGCTGAGGTAATTACACAGAGGAAAGGATAATGTACTGGGAACTCCTCAGAAGAATCTGATTTGTGGTGAGGGGGAGAAAGATAAAGCTCATATAGGAACGACATGAACATGCTGAGTAGGTAGATGTTTATCAGTAAATATCTCAACTGGATTAAGAAAAACAGTAGCTTAATAAATTATGCACTTTCTGGTATGGTGACTGTACTGGCAACTCCCCAAAATAATCTGGATTGTGGTGAGGGAACAGAGAAAATAGCTCATTTAGGACCTGCACTTACGAATGGGGTAGGCAGCTGTATATCAGGGAGTAAAGCTTCTGAGAATAAAAACAGCTGGAGCTTGTTAAGGTAATTAAACAGGGGAAAGGATAATGTACTGGGAACTCCTCAGAAGAATCTGATTGTGGTGAGGGGAGAGGAGATAAAAGCTCATTTAGGAACGACTGAACATGCTGCGTAGGTAGCTGTTTATCAGTAAATATCTCCACTGAGATTTAAAAAAGCAGTAGCTTGATAAATTAAGTACTTCCTGGTATGGTTACTGTACTGGTAACTGCCCAAAAGAATCTGGATTGTGGTGAGGGAACAGAGAAAAAAGCTCATTTAGGACCTGCACTTACGAAGGGGGTAGGCAGCTGTATATCAGGGGAGTAAACCTTCTGAGAATAAAAACAGGCTGGAGCTTGTTAAGGTAATTACACAGGGGAAAGGATAATGTACTGGGAACTCCTCAGAAGAATCTGATTTGTGGTGAGGGGAGAGAGATAAAAGCTTATTTATGAACGACATGAACATGCTGCGTAGGTAGCTGTTTATCAGTAAATATCTCCACTGAGATTAAGCAAAGCAGTAGCTTAATAAATTAAGTACTTCCTGGTATGGTTACTGTACTGTTAACTCCCCAAAAAGAATCTGGATTGTGGTGAGGGAACAGAGAAAAAAGCTCATTTAGGGACCTGCACTTACGAAGGGGGTAGGCAGCTGTATATCAGGGAGTAAACCTTCTGAGAATAAAAACAGCTGGAACTTTTTAAGGTAATTACACAGGGGAAAGGATAATGTACTGGGAACTCCTCAGAAGAATCTGATTTTTGGTTGAGGGGAGAGAGATAAAAGCACATTTAGGAACTACATGAAACATGCTGCCTATGTAGCTGTTATCAGTAAATATCTCCACTGAGATTAAGAAAAGCAGTAGCTTAATAAATTAAGTACTTCCTGGTATGGTTACTGTACTGGTAACTCCCCAAAAGAATCTGGATTGTGGTGAGGGAACAGAGAAAAAAGCTCATTTAGGGCCTGCACTTACGAAGGGGGTAGGCAGCAGTATATCAGGGAGTAAAGCTTCTGAGAATAAAAACAGCTGGAGCTTGTTAAGGTAATTACACAGGGAAAGGATAATGTACTGGGAACTCCTCAGAAGAATCTGATTTGTGGTGAGGGGGAGAGAGATAAAAGCTCATTTAGGAACGACATGAACATGCTGCGTAGGTAGCTGTTTATCAGTAAATATCTCCACTGAGATTAAGAAAAGCAGTAGCTTAATAAATTAAGTACTTCCTGGTATGGTTACTGTACTGCTAACTCCTCAAAAGAATCTGGATTGTGGTGAGGGAACAGAGAAAAAAGCTCTTTATGTCCTGCACTTACGAAGGGGGTAGGCAGCTGTATATCAGGGAGTAAAGCTTCTGAGAATAAAAACAGCTGGAGCTTGTTAAGGTAATTACACAGGGGAAAGGATAATGTACTGGGAACTCCTCAGAAGAATCTGATTTGTGGTGAGGGGAGAGAGATAAAAGCTCATTTAGGAACGACATGAACATGCTGCGTAGGTAGCTGTTTATCAGTAAATATCTCCACTGAGATTAAGAAAACCAGTAGCTTAATAAATGAAGGACTTCCTGGTATGGTTACTGTACTGGTAACTCCCCAAAGAATCTGGATTGTGTTGAGGGAACAGAGAAAAAAGCTCATTTAGGACTTGCACATAAGAAGGGGGTAGGCAGCTGTGTATCAGGGAGTAAACCTTCTGAGAATAAAAACAGCTGGAGCTTGCTAAGGTAATTACACAGAGGAAAGGATAATGTACTGGGAACTCCTCAGAAGAATCTGATTGTGGTGAGGGGAGAAAGATAAAAGCTCATATAGGAACGACATGAACATGCTGAGTAGGTAGATGTTTATCAGTAAATATCTCAACTGGGATTAAGAAAAACAGTAGCTAATAAATTATGCACTTTCTGGTATGGTGACTGTACTGGCAACTCCCCAAAATAATCTGGATTGTGGTGAGGGAACAGAGAAAATAGGCTCATTTAGGACCTGCACTTACGAATGGGGGTAGGCAGCTGTATATCAGGGAGTAAAGCTTCTGAGATAAAAAACAGCTGGAGCTTGTTAAGGTAATTAAACAGGGGAAAGGATAATGTACTGGGAACTCCTCAGAAGAATCTGATTTGTGGTGAGGGGAGAGAGATAAAAGCTCATTTAGGAACGACATGAACATGCTGCGTAGGTAGCTGTTTATCAGTAAATATCTCCACTGAGATTTAAAAAAGCTGTAGCTTAATAAATTAAGTACTTCCTGGTATGGTTACTGTACTGGTAACTCCCCCAAAAGAATCTGGATGGTGGTGAGGGAACAGAGAAAAAAGCTCATTTAGGACCTGCACTTACGAAGGGGGTAGGCAGCTGTATATCAGGGAGGTAAACCTTCTGAGAATAAAAACAGCTGGAGCTTGTTAAGGTAATTACACAGGGGAAAGGATAATGTACTGGGAACTCCTCAGAAGAATCTGATTTGTGGTGAGGGGAGAGAGATAAAAGCTTATTTATGAACGACATGAACATGCTGCGTAGGTAGCTGTTTATCAGTAAATATCTCCACTGAGATTAAGCAAAGCAGTAGCTTAATAAATTAAGTACTTCTGGTATGGTTACTGTACTGTTAACTCCCCAAAAGAATCTGGATTGTGGTGAGGGAACAGAGAAAAAAGCTCATTTAGGACCTGCACTTACGAAGGGGGTAGGCAGCTGTATATCAGGGAGTAAACCTTCTGAGAATAAAAACAGCTGGAACTTTTTTAAGGTAATACACAGGGGAAAGGATAATGTACTGGGAACTCCTCAGAAGAATCTGATTTTTTGGTGAGGGGAGAGAGATAAAAGCACATTTAGGAACTACATGAACATGCTGCCTATGTAGCTGTTTATCAGTAAATATCTCCACTGAG
Organism: Perognathus longimembris pacificus; assembly: GCF_023159225.1. Taxonomy (NCBI): domain Eukaryota; kingdom Metazoa; phylum Chordata; class Mammalia; order Rodentia; family Heteromyidae; genus Perognathus; species Perognathus longimembris. The sequence continues at coordinate 11,401 of NW_025962073.1, read as the reverse complement.
ATTAAGAAAAGCAGTAGCTTAATAAATTAAGTACTTCCTGGTATGGTTACTGTACTGGTAACTCCCCAATAGAATCTGGATTGTGGTGAGGGAACAGAGAAAAAAAGCTCATTTAGGGCCTGCACTTACGAAGGGGGTAGGCAGCAGTATATCAGGGAGGTAAAGCTTCTGAGAATAAAAACAGCTGGAGCTTGTTAAGGTAATTACACAGGGGAAAGGATAATGTACTGGGAACTCCTCAGAAGAATCTGATTTGTGGTGAGGGGAGAGAGATAAAAGCTCATTTAGGAACAACATGAACATGCTGCGTAGGTAGCTGTTTATCAGTAAATATCTCCACTGAGATTAAGAAAAGCAGTAGCTTAATAAATTAAGTACTTCCTGGTATGGTTACTGTACTGCTAACTCCTCAAAAGAATCTGGATTGTGGTGAGGGAACAGAGAAAAAAGCTCATTTATGTCTGCACTTACGAAGGGGGGTAGGCAGCTGTATATCAGGGAGTAAACCTTCTGAGAATAAAAACAGCTGGAGCTTGTTAAGGTAATTACACAGGGGAAAGGATAATGTACTGGGAACTCCTCCGAAGAATCTGATTTGTGGTGAGGGGAGAGAGATAAAAGCTCATTTAGGAACGACATGAACATGCTGCGTAGGTAGCTGTTTTATCAGTAAATATCTTCACTGAGATTAAGAAAACCAGTAGCTTAATAAATGAAGGACTTCCTGGTATGGTTACTGTACTGTTAACTCCCCAAAGAATCTGGATTGTGTTGAGGGAACAGAGAAAAAAGCTCATTTAGGACTTGCACATACGAAGGGGGGTAGGCAGCGTATATCAGGGAGTAAACCTTCTGAGAATAAAACAGCTGGAGCTTGCTAAGGTAATTACACAGAGGAAAGGATAATGTACTGGGAACTCCTCAGAAGAATCTGATTTGTGGTGAGGGGAGAAAGATAAAAGCTCATATAGGAACGACATGACATGCTGAGTAGGTAGATGTTTATCAGTAAATATCTCAACTGGGATTAAGATAAACAGTAGCTTAATAAATTATGCACTTTCTGGTATGGTGACTGTACTGGCAACTCCCCAAAATAATCTGGATTGTAGTGAGGGAACAGAGAAAATAGCTCATTTAGGACCTGCACTTACGAATGGGGGTAGGCAGCTGTATATCAGGGAGTAAAGCTTCTGAGAATAAAAACAGCTGGAGCTTGTTAAGGTAATTAAACAGGGGAAAGGATAATGTACTGGGAACTCCTCAGAAGAATCTGATTTGTGGTGAGGGGAGAGAGATAAAAGCTCATTTAGGAACGACATGAACATGCTGCGTAGGTAGCTGTTTATCAGTAAATATCTCCACTGAGATTTAAAAAAGCAGTAGCTTAATAAATTAAGTACTTCTGGTATGGTTACTGTACTGGTAACTCCCCAAAAGAATCTGGATTGTGGTGAGGGAACAGAGAAAAAAGCTCATTTAGGACCTGCACTTACGAAGGGGGTAGGCAGCTGTATATCAGGGAGAAAAACCTTCTGAGAATAAAAACAGCTGGAGCTTGTTAAGGTAATTACACAAGGGAAAGGATAATGTACTGGGAACTCCTCAGAAGAATCTGATTTGTGGTGGGAGGGAGAGAGATAAAAGCTCATTAGGAACGACATGAACATGCTGAGTAGGTAGATGTTTATCAGTAAATATCTCAACTGAGATTAAGAAAACAGTAGCTTAATAAATTATGTACTTTCTGGTATGGTGACTGTACTGGCAACTCCCCAAAATAATCTGGATTGTGGTGAGGGAACAGAGAAAATAGCTCATTTAGGACCTGCACTTACGAAGGGGGGTAGGCAGCTGTATATCAGGGAGTAAAGCTTCTGAGAATAAAAACAGCTGGAGCTTGTTAAGGTAATTAAACAGGGGACAGGATAATGTACTGGGAACTCCCTCAGAAGAATCTGAGTTGTGGTGAGGGGAGAGAGATAAAAGCTCATTTAGGAACGACATGAACATGCTGCGTAGGTAGCTGTTTATCAGTAAATATCTCCACTGAGATTTAAAAAAGCAGTAGCTTAATAAATTAAGTACTTCCTGGTATGTTACTGTACTGTTAACTCCCAAAAGAATCTGGATTGTGGTGAGGGAACAGAGAAAAAGCTCATTTAGACCTGCACTTACGAAGGGGGTAGGCAGCTGTATATCAGGGAGTAAACCTTCTGAGAATAAAAACAGCTGGAACTTTTTAAGGTAATTACACAGGGGAAAGGATAATGTACTGGGAACTCCTCAGAAGAATCTGATTTTTGGTGAGGGGAGAGAGATAAAAGCACATTTAGGAACTACATGAACATGCTGCCTATGTAGCTGTTTATCAGTAAATATCTCACTGAGATTAAGAAAAGCAGTAGCTTAATAAATTAAGTACTTCCCTGGTATGGTTACTGTACTGTTAACTCCCCAAAAGAATCTGGATTGTGGTGAGGGAACAGAGAAAAAAGCTCATTTAGGACCTGCACTTACGAAGAGGGTAGGCAGCTGTATATCAGGGAGTAAAGCTTCTGAGAATAAAAACAGCTGGAACTTTTTAAGGTAATTACACAGGGGAAAGGATAATGTACTGGGAACTCCTCAGAAGAATCTGATTTTTGGTGAGGGGAGAGAGATAAAAGCACATTTAGGAACTACATGAACATGCTGCCTATGTAGCTGTTTATCAGTAAATATCTCCACTGAGATTAAGAAAAGCAGTAGCTTAATAAATTAAGTACTTCCTGGTATGGTTACTGTACTGGTAACTCCCCAAATGAATCTGGATTGTGGTGAGGGAACAGATAATAAAGCTCATTTAGGACCTGCAATTACGAAGGGGATAGGCAGCTGTATATCAGGGAGTAAACCCTCTGAGAATAAAAACAGCTGGAGCTTGTTAAGGTAATTACACAGAGGATAGGATAATGTACTGGGAACTCCTCAGAAGAATCTGATTAGTGGTGAGGGGAGAGAGATAAAAGCTCACTTAGGAACGACATGAGCATGCTGCGTAGGTAGCTGTTTATCAGTAAATATCTACACTGAGATTAAGAAAAGCAGTAGCTTAATAAATTAAGTACTTCCTGGTATGGTTCCTGTACTGGTAACTCCAAAAAGAATATGGATTGTGGTGAGGAAACAGAGAAAAAAGCTCATTTAGGACCTGCACTTACGAAGGGGGTAGGCAGCTGTATATCAGGGAGTAAAGCTTCTGAGAATAAAAACAGCTGGAGCTTGTTAAGGTAATTACACAGGGGAAAGGATAATGTACTGGGAACTCCTCAGAAGAATCTGATTTGTGGTGAGGGGAGAGAGATAAAAGCTCATTTAGGAACGACATGAACATGCTGCGTAGGTACCTGTTTATCAGTAAATATCTCCACTGAGATTAAGAAAAGCAGAAGCTTAATAAATTAATTACTTCCTGGTATGGTTACTGTACTGGTAACTCCCCAAAAGAATCTGGATTGTGTTGAGGGAACAGAGAAAAAAGCTCATTTAGGACCTGAACTTACGAAGGGTCTAGGCAGCTGTATATCAGGGAGTAAAGCTTCTGAGAATAAAAACAGCTGGAGCTTGTTAAGGTAATTACACAGGGGAAAGGATAATGTACTGGGAACTCCTCAGAAGAATCTGATTTGTGGTGAGGGGGAGAGAGATAAAAGCTCTTTAGGAACGACATGAACATGCTGCGTACGTAGCTGTTTATCAGTAAATATCTCCACTGAGATTAAGAAAGCAGTAGCTTAATAAATTAAGTACTTCCTGGTATGGTTACTGTAGTGGTAACTCCACAAAAGAATCTGGATTGTGGTGAGGGAACAGAGAAAAAAGCTCATATAGGACCTGCATTACGAAGGGGGTAGGCACCTGTATATCAGGGAGTAAACCTTCTGAGAATAAAAACAGCTGGAGCTTGTTAAGGTAATTACACAGGGAAAGGATAATGTACTTAGAACTCCTCAGAAGAATCTGATTTGTGGTGAGGGGAGAGAGATAATAGCTCATTTAGGACGACATGAACGTGCTGCGTAGGTAGCTGTTTATCAGTAAATATCTCCACTGAGATTAAGAAAAGCAGTAGCTTAATAAATTAAGTACTTCCTGGTATGGATACTGTACTGGTAACTCCCCAAAAGAATCTGGATTGTGGTGAGGGAACAGAGAAAAAAGCTCATTTAGGACCTGCACTTACGAAGAGGGTAGGCAGCTGTATATCAGGGAGTAAACCTTCTGAGAATAAAAACAGCTGGAACTTTGTTAAGTTAATTACACAGGGGAAGGATAATGTACTGGGAAATCCTCAGAAGAATCTGATTTGTGGTGACGGGAGAGAGATAAAAGCTCATTTAGGAACGACATGAACATGCTGCGTAGGTAGCTGTTTATCAGTAAATATCTCCACTGAGATAAGAAAAGCAGTAGCTTAATAAATTAAGTACTTCCTGGTATGGTTACTGTACTGGTAACTCCCCAAAAGATCTGGATTGTGGTGAGGGAACAGAGAAAAAAGCTCATTTAGGACCTGCACTTACGAAGGGGATAGGCAGCTGTATATCAGGGAGTAAATCCTCTGAGAATAAAAACAGCTGGAGCTTGTTAAGGTAATTACACAGAGGAAAGGATAATGTACTGGGAACTCCTCAGAAGAATCTGATTTGGGTGAGGGGAGAGAGATAAAAGCTCACTTAGGAACGACATGAGCATGCTGCGTAGGTAGCTGTTTATCAGTAAATATCTACACTGAGATTAAGAAAAGCAGTAGCTTAATAAATGAAGTACTTCCTGGTATGGTTACTGGACTGGTAACTCCCCCAAAAATCTGGATTGTGGTGAGGGAACAGAGAAAAAAAGCTCATTTAGGACCTGCACTTACGAAGGGGGGTAGGCAGCTGTATATCAGGGAGGTAAACCTTCTGAGATAAAAACAGCTGGAACTTGTTAAGGTAATTACACAGGGGAAAGGATAATGTACTGGGAACTCCTCAGAAGAATCTGATTTGTGGTGAGGGGAGAGAGATAAAGCTCATTGAGGAACGACATGAACATGCTGCATAGGTAGGTGTTTATCAGTAAATATCTCCACTGAGATTAAGAAAAGCAGTAGCTTAATAAAGTAAGTAATTCCTGGTATGGTTACTGTACTGGTAACTCCCCAAAAGAATCTGGATTGTGGTGAGGGAACAGAGAATAAAGCTCATTTGGGACCTGCACTTTCGAAGGGGGTAGTGAGCTGTATATCAGGGAGTAAACCTTCTGAGAATAAAAACAGCTGGAGCTTGTTAAGGTAATTACACAGGGCAAAGGATAATGTACTGGGAACTCCTCAGAAGAATCTGATTTGTGGTGAGGGGAGAGAGATAAAAGCTAATTTAGGAACGACATGAACATGCTGCGTACGTAGCTGTTTATCAGAAAATATCTCCACTGAGATTAAGAAAAGCAGTAAGCTTAATAAATTACAGTACTTCCTGGTGTGGTTACTGTACTGGTAACTCCCCAAAAGAATCTGGATTGTGGTGAGGGAACAGATAAAAAAGCTCATTTAGGACCTGCAATTACGAAGGGGATAGGCAGCTGTATATCAGGGAGTAAACCCTCTGAGAATAAAAACAGCTGGAGCTTGTTAAGGTAATTACACAGAGGATAGGATAATGTACTGGGAACTCCTCAGAAGAATCTGATTAGTGGTGAGGGGAGAGAGATAAAAGCTCACTTAGGAACGACATGAGGCATGCTGCGTAGGTAGCTGTTTATCAGTAAATATCTCCACTGAGATTAAGAAAAAGCAGTAGCTTAATAAATTAAGTACTTCCTGGTATGGTTCCTGTACTGGTAACTCCCCAAAAGAATATGGATTGTGGTGAGGAAACAGAGAAAAAAAGCCTCATTTAGGACCTGCACTTACGAAGGGGGTAGGCAGCTGTATATCAGGGAGTAAAGCTTCTGAGAATAAAAACAGCTGGAGCGTGTTAAGGTAATTACACAGGGGAAAGGATAATGTACTGGGAACTCCTCAGAAGATCTGATTTGTGGTGAGGGGAGAGAGATAAAAGCTCATTTAGGAACGACATGAACATGCTGCGTAGGTACCTGTTTATCAGTAAATATCTCCACTGAGATTAGAAAAAGCAGAAGCTTAATAAATTAATTACTTCCTGGTATGGTTACTGTACTGGTAACTCCCCAAAAGAATCTGGATTGTGGTGAGGGAACAGAGAAAAAAGCTCATTTAGGACCTGAACTTACGAAGGGGCTAGGCAGCTGTATATCAGGGAGGTAAAGCTTCTGAGAATAAAAACAGCTGGAGCTTGTTAAGGTAATTAAACAGGGGGAAAGGATAATGTACTGGGAACTCCTCAGAAGAATCTGATTTGTGGTGAGGGGAGAGAGATAAAAGCTCATTTAGGAACGACATGAACATGCTGCGTACGTAGCTGTTTATCAGTAAATATCTCCACTGAGATTAAGAAAAAGCAGTAGCTTAATAAATTAAGTACTTCCTGGTATGGTTACTGTAGTGGTAACTCCACAAAAGAATCTGGATTGTGGTGAGGGAACAGAGAAAAAAGCTCATATAGGACCTGCATTACGAAGGGGGTAGGCACCTGTATATCAGGGAGTAAACCTTCTGAGAATAAAACAGCTGGAGCTTGTTAAGGTAATTACACAGGGGAAAGGATAATGTACTTAGAACTCCTCAGAAGAATCTGATTTGTGGTGAGGGGAGAGAGATAATAGCTCATTTAGGAACGACATGAACGTGCTGCGTAGGTAGCTGTTTATCAGTAAATATCTCCACTGAGATTAAGAAAAGCAGTAGCTTAATAAATTAAGTACTTCCTGGTATGGATACTGTACTGGTAACTCCCCAAAAGAATCTGGATTGTGGTGAGGGAACAGAGAAAAAAGCTCATTTAGGACCTGCACTTACGAAGAGGGTAGGCAGCTGTATATCAGGGAGTAAACCTCTGAGAATAAAAACAGCTGGAACTTGTTAAGTTAATTACACAGGGGAAAGGATAATGTACTGGGAAATCCTCAGAAGAATCTAATTTGTGGTGAGGGGGAGAGAGATAAAGCTCATTTAGGAACGACATGAACATGCTGCGTAGGTAGCTGTTTATCAGTAAATATCTCCACTGAGATTAAGAAAAGCAGTAGCTTAATAAATTAAGTACTTCCTGGTATGGTTACTGTACTAGTAACTCCCCAAAAGAATCTGGATTGTGGTGAGGGAACAGAGAAAAAAGCTCATTTAGGACCTGCACTTACGAAGGGATAGGCAGCTGTATATCAGGGAGGTAAATCCTCTGAGAATAAAAACAGCTGGAGCTTGTTAAGGTAATTACACAGAGGAAAGGATAATGTACTGGGGAACTCCTCAGAAGAATCTGATTTGTGGTGAGGGGAGAGAGATAAAAGCTCACTTAGGAACGACATGAGCATGCTGCGTAGGTAGCTGTTTATCAGTAAATATCTACACTGAGATTAAGAAAAGCAGTAGCTTAATAAATTAAGTACTTCCTGGTATGGTTACTGTACTGGTAACTCCCCAAAAGAATCTGGATTGTGGTGAGGGAACAGAGAAAAAAGCTCATTTAGGACCTGCACTTACGAAGAGGGTAGGCAGCTGTATATCAGGGAGTAAACCTTCTGAGAATTAAAACAGCTGGAGCTTGTTAAGGTAATTACACAGGGGAAAGGATAATGTACTGGGAACTCCTCAGAAGAATCTGATTTGTGGTGAGGGGAGAGAGATAAAAGCTCATTTAGGAACGACATGAACATGCTGCGTAGGAGCTTTTTATCAGTAAATATCTCCACTGAGATCAAGGAAAAGCAGTAGCTTAATAAATTACGTACTTCCTGGTATGGTTACTGTACTGGTAACTCCCCAAAAGAATCTGGATTGTGGTGAGGGAACAGAGAAAAAAGCTCATTTAGGACGTGCACTTACGAAGGGGGTAGGCAGCTGTATATCAGGGAGTAAACCTTCTGTGAATAAAAGCAGCTGGAGCTTGTTAAGGTAATTACACAGGGGAAAGGATAATGTACTGGGAACTCCTCAGAAGAATCTGCTTTGTGGTGAGGGAAGAGAGATAAAAGCTCATTTAGGAACGACATGAACATGCTGCGTAGGTAGCTGTTTATCAGTAAATATCTCCACTGAGATTAAGAAAAGCAGTAGCTTAATAAATTACGTACTTCCTGGTATGGTTACTGTACTGGTAACTCCCCAAAAGAATCTGGATTGTGGTGAGGGAACAGAGAAAAAAGCTCATTTAGGCCCTGCACTTACGAAGGGGGTAGGCAGCTGTATATCAGGGAGTAAACCTTGTGAGCATAAAACCAGCTGAGCTTGTTAAGGTAATTACACAGGGGAAAGGATAATGTACTGGGAACTCCTCAGAAGAATCTAATTTGTAGTGAGGGGAGAGAGATAAAAGCTCATTTAGGAACGACATGAACATGCTGGGTACATAGCTGTTTATCAGTAAATATCTCCACTGAGATTAAGAAAAGCAGTAGCTTAATAAATTAAGTACTTACTGGTATGGTTACTGTACTGGTAACTCCCCAAAAGAATCTGGATTGTGGTGAGGGAACAGAGAAAAAAGCTCATTTAGGACCTGCACTTACGAAGGGGGTAGGCAGCTGTATATCAGGGAGTAAACCTTCTGACAATAAAAACAGCTGGAGCTTGTTAAGGTAATTACACAGGGGGAAAGGATAATGTACTGGGAACTCCTCAGAAGAATCTGATTTGTGGTGAGGGGAGAGAGATAAAAGCTCATTTAGGAACGACATGAACATGCTGCGTAGGTAGCTGTTTATCAGTAAATATCTCCACTGAGATTAAGAAAAGCAGTAGCTTAATAATTAAGTACTTCTTGGTATGGGTACTGTACTGGAAACTCCCCAAAAGAATCTGGATTGTGGTGAGGGAACAGAGAAAAAAGCTCATTTAGGACCAGCACTTACGAAGGGGGGTAGGCAGCTGTATATCAGGGAGTAAACCTTCTGCGAATAAAAACAGCTGTAGCTTGTTAAGGTAATTACACAGGGGAAAGGATAATGTACTGGGAACTCCTCAGAAGAATCTGATTTGTGGTGAGGGGAGAGAGATAAAAGCTCATTTAGGAACGACATGAACATGCTGCGTAGTTAGCTGTTTATCAGTAAATATCTCCACTGAGATTAAGAAAAGAAGTAGCTTAATAAATTAAGTACTTCCTGGTATGGTTACTGTACTGGTAACTCCCCAAAAGAATCTGGATTGTGGTGACGGAACAGAGAAAAAAGCTCATTTTTGGACCTGCACTTACGCAGGGGTTAGGCACCTGTATAACAGGGAGTAAACCTTCTGAGAATAAAAACAGCTGGGCTTGTTAAGGTAATTACACAGGGGAAAGATAATGTACTGGGAACTCCTCAGAAGAATCTGATTTGTGGTGAGGGGAGAGAGATATAAGCTCATTTAGGAACGACATGAACATGCTGCATAGTTAGCTGTTTTATCAGTAAAAATCTCCATTGAGATTAAGAAAAGCAGTAGCTTAATTAATTAAGTACTTCCTGGTATGGTTACTCTCCTGGTAACTACCCAAAAGAATCTGGATTGTGGTGAGGGAACAGAGAAAAAAGCTCATTTAGGACCTTCACTTACGAAAGGGGTAGGCAGCTGTATATCAGGGAGTAAACCTTCTGAGAATAAAACAGCTGGAGCTTGTTAAGGTAATTACACAGGGGAAAGGATAATGTACTGGGAACTCCTCAGAAGAATCTGATTTGTGTTGAGGGGAGAGAGATGAAAGCTCATTTAGGAACGACATGAACTTCCTGGGTACATAGCTGTTTATCAGTAAATATCTCCACTGAGATTAAGAAAAGCAGTAGCTTAATAAATTAAGTACTTACTGGTATGGTTACTGTCCTGGTAACTCCCCAAAAGAATCTGGATTATGGTGAGGGAACAGAGAAAAAAGCTCATTTAGGACCTGCACTTTCGAAGGGGGTAGGCATCTGTATGTCAGGGAGTAAACCTTCTGAGAATAAGAACAGCTGGAGCTTGTTAAGGTAATTACACAGGGGAAAGGATAATGTACTGGGAACTCCTCAGAAGAATCTGATTTGTGGTGAGGGGAGAGAGATAAAAGCTCATTTAGGAACGACATGAACATGCTGCATAGGTAGCTGTTTATCAGTAAAAATCTCCACTGAGATTAAGAAAGCAGTAGCTTAATAAATTAAGTACTTCCTGGTATGGTTACTGTACTGGTAACTCGCCAAAAGAATCTGGATTGTGGAGAGGGAACAGAGAAAAAAGCTCATTTAGGACCTGCACTTCGAAGGGGGTAGGCAGCTGTATATCAGGAAGTAAACCTTCTGAGAATAAAAACAGCTGGAGCTTGTTAAGGTAATTACACAGGGGAAAGGATAAAGTACTGGGAACTCCTCAGAATATTCTGATTTGTGGTGAGGGGAGAGAGATAAAAGCTCATTTAGGAACGACATGAACATGCTGCGTAGGTAGCTGTTTATCAGGAAATATCTCCACTGAGATTAAGAAAAGCAGTAGCTTAATAAATTAAGTACTTCCTGGTATGGTTACTGTACTGGTAAGTCCCCAAAAAGAATCTGGATTGTGGTGAGGGAACAGAGAAAAAAGCTCATTTAGGACCTGCACTTACGAAGGGGATAGGCAGCTGTATATCAGGGAGTAAACCTTCTGCGAATAAAAGCAGCTGGAGCTTGTTAAGGTAATTACACAGGGGAAAGGATAATGTACTGGGAACTCCTCAGAAGAATCTGATTTGTGGTGAGGGGAGAGAGATAAAAGCTCATTTAGGAACGACATGAACATGCTGCGTAGGTAGCTGTTATCAGTAAATATCTCCTCTGAGATTAAGAAAAGCAGTAGCTTAATAAATTAAGTACATCCTTGTGTGGTTACTGTACTGGTAACTCCCCAAAAGAATCTGGATTGTGGTGAGGGACAGAGAAAAAAGCTCATTTAGGACCTGCACTTACGAAGGGGGTAGGCAGCTGTATATCAGGGAGTAAACCTTCTGAGAATAAAAACAGCTGGAGCTTGTTAAGGTAATTACACAGGGGGAAAGGATAATGTACTGGGAAATCCTCAGAAGAATCTGATTTGTGGTGAGGGGAGAGAGATAAAAGCTAATTTAGGAACGACATGAACATGCTGCGTACATAGCTGTTTATCAGTAAATATCTCCACTGAGATGAAGAAAAGCAGTAGCTTAATAAATTAAGTACTTCCTGGTATGGTAACTGTACTGGTAACTCCCCAAAAGAATCTGGATTGTGGTGAGGGAACAGAGAAAACCGCTCATTTAGGACCTGC
>NW_025962072.1:0-44198 GCF_023159225.1 Perognathus longimembris pacificus | reverse complement strand
CTTTTTTCTCTGTTCCCTCACCACAATCCAGATTCTTTTGGGGAGTTACCAGTACAGTAACCATACCAGGAAGTACTTAATTTATTAAGCTACTGCTTTTCTTAATCTCAGTGGAGATATTTACTGAAAAACAGCTACCTTCGCAGCATGTTCATGTCGTTCCTAAATGAGCTTTAATCTCTCTCTCCTCACCACAAATCAGATTCTTCTGAGGAGTTCCCAGTACATTATCCTTTCCCCTGTGTAATTACCTTAACAAGCTCCAGCTGTTTTTATTCAAAGAAGGTTTACTCCCTGATATACAGCTGCCTACCCCCTTCGTAAATGCAGGTCTTAAATGAGCTTTTTTCTCTGTTCCCTCACCACAATCCAGATTCTTTTGGGGAGTTACCAGTACAGTAACCATACCAGGAAGTACTTAATTTATTAAGCTACTGCTTTTCTTAATCTCAGTGGAGATATTTACTGATAAACAGCTACCTACGCAGCATGTTCATGTCGTTCCTAAATGAGCTTTTATCTCTCTCCCCTCACCACAAATCAGATTCTTCTGAGGAGTTCCCAGTACATTATCCTTTCCCCTGTGTAATTATCTTAACAAGCTCCAGCTGTTTTTATTCTCAGAAGGTTTACTCCCTGATATACAGCTGCCTACCCCCTTCGTAAGTGCATGTCCTAAATGAGCTTTATTATCTGTTCCCTCACCACAATCCAGATTCTTTTGGGGAGTTACCAGTACAGTAACCATACCAGGAAGTACTTAATTTATTGAGCTACTGCTTTTCTTAATCTCAGTGGAGATATTTACTGATAAACAGCTACCTACGCAGCATCTTTATGTCGATCATAAATGAGCTTTTATCTCTCTCCCCTCACCACAAATCAGATTCCTCTGAGGAGTTCCGAGTACATTATCCTTTCCCCTGTGTAATTACCTTAACAAGCTCCAGCTGTTTTTATTCTCAGAAGGTTTAATCCCTGATATACAGTTGCCTACCCCCTTCGTAAGTGCAGGTCCTAAATGAGCTTTATTCTCTGTTCCCTCACCACAATCCACATTCTTTTGGGGAGTTAACAGTACAGTAACCATACCAGGAATCACTTAATTTATTAAGGTACTGCTTTTCTTAATCTCATTGGAGATATTTACTGATAAACAGCTACCTACGCAGCATGCTCATGTCGTTCCTAAATGAGCTTTTATCTCTCTCCCCTCACCACAAATCAGATTCTTCTGAGGAGTTCCCAGTACATTATCCTTTCCGCTGTGTAATTACCTTAACAAGCTCCAGCTGTTTTTATTCTCAGAAGGTTTATTCCCTGATATACAGCTGCCTACCCCCTTCGTAAGTGCAGGTCCTAAATGAGCTTTTTCTCTGTTCCCTCACCACAATCCAGATTCTTTTGGGGAGTTACCAGTACAGTAACAGTACCAGGAAGTACTTAATTTATTAAGCTACTGCTTTTCTTAATCTCAGTGGAGATATTTACTGATAAACAGCTACCTACGCAGCATGTTCATGTCGTTCCTAAATGAGCTTTTATCTCTCTCCTCTCACCACAAATCAGATTCTTCTGAGGAGTTCCAAGTACATTATCCTTTCCCCTGTGTAATTACCTTAACAAGCTCCAGCTGTTTTTATTCTCAGAAGGTTTACTCCCTGATATACAGCTGCCTACCCCCTTCGAAAGTGCATGTCCTAAATGAGCTTTTTTCTCTGTTCCCTCACCACAATCCAGATTCTTTTGGGGAGTTACCAGTACAGTAACCATACCAGGAAGTACTTAATTTATTAAGCTACTGCTTTTCTTAATCTCAGTGGAGATATTTACTGATAAACAGCTACCTACGCAGCATGTTCATGTCGTTCCTAAATGAGCTTTTATCTCTCTCCCCTCACCACAAATCAGATTCTTCTGAGTAGTTCCCAGTACATTATCCTTTTCCCTGTGTAATTACCTTAAAAAGCTCCCGCTGTTTTTATTCTCAGAAGGTATACTCCCTGATATACAGCTGCCTACCCCTTTCGTAAGTGCAGGTCCTAAATGTGCTTTTATCTCTCTCCCCTCACCACAAATCAGATTCTTCTGAGGAGTTCCCAGTACATTATCCTTTCCCCTGTGTAATTACCTTAACAAGCTCCAGCTGTTTTTATTCACAGAAGGTTTACTCCCTGATATACAGCTGCCTACCCCCTTCGTAAGTGAAGGTCCTAAATGAGCTTTTTTCTCTGTTCCCTCACCATAATCCAGATTCTTTTGGGGAGTTACCAGTACAGTAACCATACAAGGAAGTACTTAATTTATTAAGCTACTGCTTTTCTCAATCTCAGCGGAGATATTTACTGATAAACAGCTACCTACGCAGCATGTTCATGTCGTTCCTAAATGAGCTTTTATCTCTCTCCCCTCACCACAAATCAGATTCTTCTGAGGAGTTCCCAGTACATTATCCTTTCCCCTGTGTAATTACCTTAACAAGCTCCAGCTGTTTTTATTCTCAGAAGGTTTACAACCTGATATACAGCTGCCTACCCCCTTCGTAAGTGCAGGGCCTAAATGAGCTTTTTTCTCTGTTCCCTCACCACAATCCAGATACTTTTGGGGAGTTACCAGTACAGTAACCATACCAGGAAGTACTTAATTTATTAAGCTACTGCTTTTCTTAATCTCAGTGGAGATATTTACTGATAAACAGCTACCTACGCAGTATGTTCATGTAGTTCCTAAATGAGCTTTTATCTCTCTCCCCTCACCACAAATCAGATTATTCTGACGAGTTCCCAGTACATTATCCTTTCCCCTGTGTAATTACCTTAACAAGCTCCAGCTGTTTTTATTCTCAGAAGGTTTACTCCCTGATATACAGCTGCCTACCCCCTTCGTAAGTGCAGGTCCTAAATGAGCTTTTTTTTCTGTTCCCTCACCACAATCCAGATTCTTTTGGGGAGTTACCAGTACAGTAACCATACCAGGAAGTACTTAATTTATGAAGCTACTGCTTTTCTTAATCTCAGTGTAGATATTTACTGATAAACAGCTACCTACGCAGCATGTTCATGTCGTTCCTAAATCTGCTTTTATCTCTATCCCCTCACCACAAATCCGATTCTTCTGAGGAGTTCCCAGTACATTATCCTTTCCCCTGTGTAATTACCTTAACAAGCTCCAGCTGTTTTTATTCTCAGAAGGTTTACTCCCTGATATACTGCTGCCTACCCCCTTCGTAAGTGCAGGTCCTAAATGAGCTTTTTTCTCTGTTCCCTCACCAAAATCCAGATTCCTTTGGGGAGTTACCAGTACAGTAACCATACCAGGAAATACTTAATTTATTAAGCTACTGCTTTTCTTAATCTCAGTGGAGATATTTACTGATAAACAGCTACCTACGCAGCATGTTCATGTCGTTCCTAAATGAGCTTTTATCTCTCTCCCCTCACCACAAATCAGATTCTTCTGAGGAGTTCCCAGTACATTATCCTTTCCCCTGTGTAATTACCTTAACAAGCTCCAGCTGTTTTTATTCTCAGAAGGTTTACTCCCTGATATACAGCTGCCTAACCCCTTCGTAAGTGCAGGACCAGATGAGCTTTACTCTCTGTTCCCTCAGCACAATCCCGATTCTTTTGGGGAGTTACCAGTACAGTAACCATACCAGGAAGTACTTAATTTATTAAGCTACTGCTTTTCTTAATCTCAGTGGAGATATTTACTGATAAACAGCTACCTACGCAGCATGTTCATGTCGTTCCTAAATGAGCTTTTATCTCTCTCCCCTCACCACAAATGAGATTCTTCTGAGTAGTTCCCAGTACATTATGCTTTTCGCTGTGTAATTACCTTAACAAGCTCCCGCTGTTTTTATTCTCAGAAGGTATACTCCCTGATATACAGCTGCCTACCCCCTTCGTAAGTGCAGGTCCTAAATGAGCTTTTATCTCTCTCACCTCACCACAAATCAGATTCTTCTGAGGAGTTCGCAGTACATTATCCTTTCCCCTGTGTAATTACCTTAACAAGCTCCAGCTGTTTTTATTCACAGAAGGTTTACTCACTGATATACTGCTGCCTACCCCCTTCATAAGTGCAGGTCCTAAATTAGCTTTTTTCTCTGTTCCCTCACCACAATCCAGATTCTTTTGGGGAGTTACCAGTACAGTATCCATACCAGGAAGCACTTAATTTATTAAGGTACTGCTTTTCTTAATCTCAATGGAGATATTTACTGATAAACAGCTACCTTCGCAGCATGCTCATGTCGTTCCTAAATGAGCTTTTATCTCTCTCCACTCACCACAAATCAGATTCTTCTGAGGAGTTCCCAGTACATTATCCTTTCCCCTAGTAATTACCTTAACAAGCTCCAGCTGTTTTTATTCTCAGAAAGTTTACTCCCTGATATACAGCTGCCTACCCCCTTCATAAGTGAAGGTCATAATTGAGCTTTTTCTCTGTTCCCTCACCACAATCCAGATTCTCTTGGGAGTTACCAGTACACTAACCATACCAGGAAGTACTTAATTTATTAAGCTACTGCTTTTCTTAATCTCAGTGGAGATATTTACTGATAAACAGCTACCTACGCAGCATGTTCATGTCGTTCCTAAATGAGCTTTTATCTCTCCCCTCACCACAAATCAGATTCTTCTGAGGAGTTCCCAGTACATTATCCTTTCCCCTGTGTAATTACCTTAACAAGCTCCAGCTGTTTTTATTCTCAGAAGGTTTACTCCCTGATATACAGCTGCCTACCCCCTTCGTAAGTGCAGGTCCTAAATGAGCTTTTTCTCTGTTCCCTCACCACAATCCAGATTCTTTTGGGGAGTTACCAGTACAGTAACCATACCAGGAAGTACTTAATTTATTAAGCTACTGCTTTTCTTAATCTCAGTGGAGATATTTACTGATAAACAGCTACCTACGCAGCATGTTCATGTCGTTCCTAAATGAGCTTTTATCTCTCTCCCCTCACCACAAATCAGATTCTTCTGAGGAGTTCCCAGTACATTATCCTTTCCCCTGTGTAATTACCTTAACAAGCTCCAGCTGTTTTTATTCTCAGAAGGTTTACTCCCTGATATACAGCTGCCTACCCCCTTCGTAAGTGCAGGTCCTAAATGAGCTTTTTTCTCTGTTCCCTCACCACAAATCAGATTCTTTGGGGAGTTACCAGTACAGTAACCATAGCAGGAAGTACTTAATTTATTAAGCTACTGCTTTTCTTAATCTCAGTGGAGATATTTACTGATAAACAGCTACCTACGCAGCATGTTCATGTCGTTCCTAAATGAGCTTTTATCTCTCTCCCCTCACTACAAATGAGATTCTTCTGAGTAGTTCCCAGTACATTATCCTTTTCCCTGTGTAATTACCTTAACAAGCTCCCGCTGTTTTTATTCTCAGACGGTATACTCCCTGATATACAGCTGCCTACCCCCTTCGTAAGTGCAGGTCCTAAATGAGCTTTTATCTCTCTCCCTCACCACAAATCAGATTCTTCTGAGGAGTTCCCAGTACATTATCCTTTCCCCTGTGTAATTACCTTAACAAGCTCCAGCTTTTTTTATTCTCAGAAGGTTTACTCCCTGATATACAGCTGCCTACCCCCTTCGTAAGTGCAGGTCCTAAATGAGCTTTTTTCTCTGTTCCCTCACCAGGATCTAGATTCTTTTGGGGAGTTACCAGTACAGTAACCATACCAGGAAGTACTTAATTTATTAAGCTACTGCTTTTCTTAATCTCAGTGGAGATATTTACTGAAAAACAGCTACCTTCGCAGCATGTTCATGTCGTTCCTAAATGAGCTTTAATCTCTCTCTCCTCACCACAAATCAGATTCTTCTGAGGAGTTCCCAGTACATTATCCTTTCCCCTGTGTAATTACCTTAACAAGCTCCAGCTGTTTTTATTCAAAGAAGGTTTACTCCCTGATATACAGCTGCCTACCCCCTTCGTAAATGCAGGTCTTAAATGAGCTTTTTTCTCTGTTCCCTCACCACAATCCAGATTCTTTTGGGGAGTTACCAGTACAGTAACCATACCAGGAAGTACTTAATTTATTAAGCTACTGCTTTTCTTAATCTCAGTGGAGATATTTACTGATAAACAGCTACCTACGCAGCATGTTCATGTCGTTCCTAAATGAGCTTTTATCTCTCTCCCCTCACCACAAATCAGATTCTTCTGAGGAGTTCCCAGTACATTATCCTTTCCGCTGTGTAATTACCTTAACAAGCTCCAGCTGTTTTTATTCTCAGAAGGTTTACTCCCTGATATACAGCTGCCTACCCCCTTCGTAAGTGCAGGTCCTAAATGAGCTTTTTCTCTGTTCCCTCACCACAATCCAGATTCTTTTGGGGAGTTACCAGTACAGTAACCATACCAGGAAGTACTTAATTTATTAAGCTACTGCTTTTCTTAATCTCAGTGGAGATATTTACTGATAAACAGCTACCTACGCAGCATGTTCATGTCGTTCCTAAATGAGCTTTTATCTCTCTCCCTCACCACAAATCAGATTCTTCTGAGGAGTTCCAGTACATTATCCTTTCCCCTGTGTAATTACCTTAACAAGCTCCAGCTGTTTTTATTCTCAGAAGGTTTACTCCCTGATATACAGCTGCCTACCCCCTTCGAAAGTGCATGTCCTAAATGAGCTTTTTTCTCTGTTCCCTCACCACAATCCAGATATTTTTGGGGAGTTACCAGTACAGTAACCATACCAGGAAGTACTTAATTTATTAAGCTACAGCTTTTCTTAATCTCAGTGGAGATATTTACTGATAAACAGCTACCTACGCAGCATGTTCATGTCGTTCCTAAATGAGCTTTTATCTCTCTCCCCTCACCACAAATCAGATTCTTCTGAGTAGTTCCCAGTACATTATCCTTTTCCCTGTGTAATTACCTTAACAAGCTCCCGCTGTTTTTATTCTCAGAAGGTATACTCCCTGATATACAGCTGCCTACCCCCTTCGTAAGTGCAGGTCCTAAATGTGCTTTTATCTCTCTCCCCTCACCACAAATCAGATTCTTCTGAGGAGTTCCCAGTACATTATCCTTTCCCCTGTGTAATTACCTTAACAAGCTCCATCTGTTTTTATTCACAGAATTTACTGATAAACAGCTGCCTACGCAGCCCTGTTCATGTGTTCCTAAATGAGCTTTTATCTCTCTCCCCTCACCATAATCCAGATTCTTCTGGGGAGTTCCCAGTACATTATCCTACAAGTGTAATTACTTAACAAGCTACTGCTTTTTCATTCTCAGTGGTATTTACTCCCTGATATACAGCTGCCTACCCATGTTCATGTCAGGTCCTAAATGAGCTTTTATCTCTCTCCCCTCACCACAAATCAGATTCTTCTGAGGAGTTCCCAGTACATTATCCTTTCCCCTGTGTAATTACCTTAACAAGCTCCAGCTGTTTTTTATTCTCAGAAGGTTTACAACCTGATATACAGCTGCCTACCCCCTTCGTAAGTTCAGGGCCTAAATGAGCTTTTTTCTCTGTTCCCTCACCACAATCCAGATTCTTTTGGGGAGTACCAGTACAGTAACCATACCAGGAAGTACTTAATTTATTAAGCTACTGCTTTTCTTAATCTCAGTGGAGATATTTACTGATAAACAGCTACCTACGCAGCATGTTCATGTCGTTCCTAAATGAGCTTTTATCTCTCTCCCCTCACCACAAATCAGATTCTTCTGAGGAGTTCCCAGTACATTATCTTTCCCCTGTGTAATTACCTTAACAAGCTCCAGCTGTTTTTATTCTTAGAAGGTTTACTCCCTGATATACAGCTGCCTACCCCCTTCGTAAGTGCAGGTCCTAAATGAGCTTTTTTCTCTGTTCCCTCACCACAATCCAGATTCTTTTGGGGAGTTACCAGTACAGTAACCATACCAGGAAGTACTTAATTTATTAAGCTACTGCTTTTCTTAATCTCAGTGGAGATATTTACTGATAAACAGCTACCTACGCAGCATGTTCATGTCGTTCCTAAATGAGCTTTTATCTCTCTCCCCTCACCACAAATCAGATTCTTCTGAGGAGTTCCCAGTACATTATCCTTTCCCCTGTGTAATTACCTTAACAAGCTCCAGCTGTTTTTATTCTCAGAAGGTTTACTCCCTGATATACAGCTGCCTACCCCCTTCGTAAGTGCAGGTCCTAAATCAGCTTTTTTTTCTGTTCCCTCACCACAATCCAGATTCTTTTGGGGAGTTACCAGTACAGTAACCATACCAGGAAGTACTTAATTTATGAAGGTACTGCTTTTCTTAATCTCAGTGGAGATATTTACTGATAAACAGCTACCTACGCAGCATGTACATGTCGTTCCTAAATCTGCTTTTATCTCTATCCCCTCACCACAAATCCGATTCTTCGGAGGAGTTCCCAGTACATTATCCTTTCCCCTGTGTAATTACCTTAACAAGCTCCAGCTGTTTTTATTCTCAGAAGGTTTACTCCCTGATATACTGCTGCCTACCCCCTTCGTAAGTGCAGGTCCTAAATGAGCTTTTTTCTCTGTTCCCTGACCAAAATCCAGATTCCTTTGGGGAGTTACCAGTACAGTAACCATACCAGGAAATACTTAATTTATTAAGCTACTGCTTTTCTTAATCTCAGTGGAGATATTTACTGATAAACAGCTACCTACGCAGCATGTTCATGTCGTTCCTAAATGAGCTTTTATCTCTCTCCCCTCACCACAAATCAGATTCTTCTGAGGAGTTCCCAGTACATTATCCTTTCCCCTGTGTAATTACCTTAACAAGCTCCAGCTGTTTTTATTCTCAGAAGGTTTACTCCCTGATATACAGCTGCCTAACCCCTTCGTAAGTGCAGGACCATATGAGCTTTACTCTCTGTTCCCTCAGCACAATCCCGATTCTTTTGGGGAGTTACCAGTACAGTAACCATACCAGGAAGTACTTAATTTATTAAGCTACTGCTTTTCTTAATCTCAGTGGAGATATTTACTGATAAACAGCTACGTACGCAGCGTGTTCATGTTGTTCCTAAATGAGCTTTTATCTCTCTCCCCTCACCACAAATCAGATTCTTCTGAATTGTTCCCAGTACATTATCCTTTCCCCTGTGTAATTACCTTAACAAGCTCCAGCTGTTTTTATTCTCAGAAGGTTTACTCCCTGATATACAGCTGCCTAACCCCTTCGTAAGTTCAGGTCCTAAATGAGCTTTTTTCTCTGTTCTCTCAGCACAATCCAGATTCTTTTGGGGAGTTACCAGTACAGTAACCATACCAGGAAGTACTTAATTTATTAAGCTACTGCTTTTCTTAATCTCAGTGGAGATATGTACTGATAAACAGCTACCTACGCAGCATGTTCATGTCGTTCCTAAATGAGCATTTATCTCTCTCCCCTCACCACAAATGAGATTCTTCTGAGTAGTTCCCAGTACATTATCCTTTTCCCTGTGTAATTACCTTAACAAGTTCCAGGTGTTTTTATTCTCAGAAGGTATACTCCCTGATATACAGCTGCCTACCCCCTTCGTAAGTACAGGTCCTAAATGAGCTTTTGTCTCTCTCCCCTCACCACAAATGAGATTCTTCTGAGGAGTTCCCAGTACATTATCCCTTCCCCTGTGTAATTACCTTAACAAGCTCCAGCTGTTCTTATTCTCAGAAGTTCAACTCCCTGATATACAGCTGCCTACCCCCTTCGTAAGTGCAGGTCCTAAATGAGCTTTTTTCTCTGTTCCCTCACCACAATCCAGATTCTTTTGGGGAGTTACCAGTAGAGTAACCATACCAGGAAGTACTTAATTTATTAAGCTACTGCTTTTCTTAATCTCAGTGGAGATATTTACTGATAAACAGCTACCTACGCAGCATGTTCATGTCGTTCCTAAATGAGCTTTTATCTCTCTCCCCTCACCACAAATCAGATTCTTCTGAGGAGTTCCCAGTACATTATCCTTTCCCCTGTTTAATTACCTTAACAAGCTCCAGCTGTTTTTATTCTCAGAAAATTTACTCCCTGATATACAGCTGCCTACCCCCTTCGTAAGTGCAGGTCTTAAATGAGCTTTTTTCTCTGTTCCCTCACCACAATCCAGATTCTTTTCGGGAGTTACCAGTACAGTAACCATACCAGGAAGTACTTAATTTATTAAGCTACCGCTTTTCTCAATCTCAGTGGAGATATTTACTGATAAACAGCTACCTACGCAGCAGATTCATGTCGTTCCTAAATGAGCTTTTATCTCTCTCCCGTCACCACAAATGAGATTCTTCTGAGGAGTTCCCAGTACATTATCCTTTCCCCTGTGTAATTACGTTAACAAGCTCCAGCTGTTTTTATTCTAAGAAGGTTTGCTCCCTGATATACAGCTGCCTACCCCCTTCGTAAGTGCAGGTCCTAAATGAGCTTTTTTCTCTGTTCCCTCACCACAATCCAGATTCTTTTGGGGAGGTACCAGTACAGTAACCATACACGGAAGTACTTAATTTATTAAGCTACAGCTTTTCTTAATCTCAGTGGAGATATTTACTGATAAACAGCTACCTATGCAGCATGTTCATGTCGTTCCTAAATGAGCTTTTATCTCTCTCTCCCTCACCACAAATCAGATTCTTCTGAGGAGTACCCAGTACATTATCCTTTCCCCTCTGTAATTACCTTAACGAGCTCCAGCTGTTTTTATTCCAGAAGGTTTACTCCCTGATATACTGCTGCCTACCCCCTTCGTAAGTGCAGGTCCTAAATGAGCTTTGTTCTCTGTTCCCTCCCCACAATACAGATTCTTTTGGGGAGTTACCAGTACAGTAACCATTCCAGGAAGTACTTAATTTATTAAGCTACTGCTTTTCTTAATCTCAGTGGAGATATTTACTGATAAACAGCTACCTACGCAGCATGTTCATGTCGTACCTAAATGAGCTTTTAACTCTCTCCCCTCACCACAAATCAGATTCTTCTGAGGAGTTCCCAGTACATTATCCTTTCCCCTGTGTAAGTAACTTAACAAGCTCCAGCTGTTTTTATTCTCAGAAGGTTTACTCCCTGATATACAGCTGCCTACCCCCTTCGTAAGTGCAGGTCCTAAATGAGCTTTTTTCTCTGTTCCCTCACCACAATCCAGATTCTTTTGGGGAGTTACCAGTACAGTAACCATACCAGGAAGTACTTAATTTATTAAGCAACTGCTATTCTTAATCTCAGTGGAGATATTTACAGATAAACAGCTACCTACGCAGCATGTTCATGTCGTTCCTAAATGAGCTATTATCTCTTTCCCCTCACCACAAATCAGATTTTTCTGAGGAGTTCCCAGTACATTATCCTTTCCCCTGTGTAATTACCTTAACAAGCTCCAGCTGTTTTTATTCTCAGAAGGTTTACTCCCTGATATACAGCTGCCTACCCCCTTCGTAAGTGCAGGTCCTAAATGAGATTTTTTCTCTGTTCCCTCACCACAATCCAGATTCTTTTGGGGAGTTAACAGTACAGTAACCATACCAGGAAGTACTTAATTTATTAAGCTACTACTTTTCTTAATCTCAGTGGAGATATTTACTGATAAACAGCTACCTACCCAGCATGTTCATGTCGTTCCTAAATGAGCTTTTATCTCTCTCCCCTCACCACAAATGAGATTCTTCTGAGAACTTCCCAGTACATTATCCTTTCCACTGTGTAATTACCTTAACAAGCTCCAGCTGTTTTTATTTTCAGAAGGTATACTCCCTGATATACAGCTGCCTAACCCCTTCGTAAGTGCAGGTCCTAAATGAGCTTTTATCTCTCTCCCCTCACCACAAATCAGATTCTTCTGAGGAGTTCCCAGTACATTATCCTTTCCCCTGTGTAATTACCTTAACAAGCTCCAGCTGTTTTTATTCTCAGAAGGTTTACTCCCTGATATACAGCTGCCTACCCCCTTCGTAAGTGCAGGTCCTAAATGAGCTTTTTTCTCTGTTCCGTCACCACAATCCAGATTCTTTTGGGGAGTTACCAGTACAGTAACCATACCCGGAAGTACTTAATTTATTAAGCTACTGCTTTTCTTAATCTCAGTGGAGATATTTACTGATAAACAGCTACCTACGCAGCATGTTCATGTCGTTCATAAATGAGCTTTTATCTCTCTCCCCTCACCACAAATGAGATTCTTCTGAGGAGTTCCCAGTACATTATCCTTTCCCCTGTTTAATTACCTTAACAAGCTCCAGCTGTTTTTATTCTCAGAAGTTATACTCCCTGATATACAGCTGCCTAACCCCTGGGTAAGTGCAGGTCCTAAATGAGCTTTTTTCTCTGTTCCCTCACCACAATCCAGATTCTTTTGGGGAGTTACCAGTACAGTAACCATACCAGGAAGTACTTAATTTATTAAGCTACTGCTTTTCTTAATCTCAGTGGAGATATTTACTGATAAACACCTACCTACGCAGCATGTTCATGTCGTTCCTAAGTGAGCTTTTATCTCTCTCCACTCACCACAAATCAGATTCTTCTGAGGAGTTCCCAGTACATTATCCTTTCCCCTGTGTAATTACATTAACAAGCTCCAGCTGTTTTTATTCTCAGAAGGTTTACTCCCTGATATACAGCTGCCTACCCCCTTCGTAAGTGCAGGTCCTAAATGAGCTTTTTTCTCTGTTCCCTCACCACAATCCAGATTCTTTTGGGGAGTTACCAGTACAGTAACCATACCAGGAAGTAATTAATTTATTTAAGCTACTGCTTTGCTTAAGCTCAGTGGAGATATTTACTGATAAACAGCTACCTACGCAGCATGTTCATGTCGTTCCTAAATGAGCTTTTATCTCTCTCCCCTCACCACAAATCAGATTCTTCTGAGGAGTTCCCAGTACATTATCCTTTCCCCTGTTTAATTACCTTAACAAGCTCCAGCTGTTTTTATTCTCAGAAGGTTTACTCCCTGATATACAGCTGCCTACCCCCTTCGTAAGTGCAGGTCTTAAATGAGCTTTTTTCTCTGTTCCCTCACCACAATCCAGATTCTTTTCGGGAGTTACCAGTACAGTAACCATACCAGGAAGTACTTAATTTATTAAGCTACCGCTTTTCTCAATCTCAGTGGAGATATTTACTGATAAACAGCTACCTACGCAGCAGATTCATGTCGTTCTTAAATGAGCTTTTATCTCTCTCCCGTCACCACAAATGAGATTCTTCTGAGGAGTTCCCAGTACATTATCCTTTCCCCTGTGTAATTAGGTTAACAAGCTCCAGCTGTTTTTGTTCTCAGAAGGTTTGCTCCCTGATATACAGCTGCCTACCCCCTTCGTAAGTGCAGGTCCTAAATGAGCTTTTTTCTCTGTTCCCTCACCACAATCCAGATTCTTTTGGGGAGTTACCAGTATAGTAACCATACACGGAAGTACTTAATTTATTAAGCTACTGCTTTTCTTAATCTCAGTGGAGATATTTACTGATAAACAGCTACGTACGCAGTTACCAGTACAGAAACACAGCTGCCTACCCCCTTCGTAAGTACAGGTCCTAAATGAGCTTTTGTCTCTCTCCCCTCACCACAAAAGAGATTCTTCTGAGGAGTTCCCAGTACATTATCCCCTCCCCTGTGTAATTACCTTAACAAGCTCCAGCTGTTCTTATTCTCAGAAGTTTTACTCCCTGATATACAGCTGCCTACCCCCTTCGTAAGTGCAGGTCCTAAATAAGCTTTTTTCTCTGTTCCCTCACCACAATCCAGATTCTTTTGGGGAGTTACCAGTAGAGTAACCATACCAGGAAGTACTTAATTTATTAAGCTACTGCTTTTCTTAATCTCAGTGGAGATATTTACTGATAAACAGCTACCTACGCAGCATGTTCATGTCGTTCCTAAATGAGCTTTTATCTCTCTCCCCTCACCACAAATCAGAATCTTCTGAGGAGTTCCCAGTACATTATCCTTTCCCCTGTTTCATTACCTTAACAAGTTCCAGCTGTTTTTATTCTCAGAAGGTTTACTCCCTGATATACAGCTGCCTACCCCCTTCGTAAGTGCAGGTCTTAAATGAGCTATTTTCTCTGTTCCCTCACCACAATCCAGATTCTTTTCGGCAGTTACCAGTACAGTAACCATACCAGGAAGTACTTAATTTATTAAGCTACTGCTTTTCTCAATCTCAGTGGAGATATTTACTGATAAACAGCTACCTACGCAGCAGGTTCATGTCGTTCCTAAATGAGCTTTTATCTCTCTCCCGTCACCACAAATGAGATTCTTCTGAGGAATTCCCAGTACATTATCCTTTCCCCTGTGTAATTACGTTAACAAGCTCCAGCTGTTTTTATTCTCAGAAGGTTTGCTCCCTGATATACAGCTGCCTACCCCCATCGTAAGTGCAGGTCCTAAATGAGCTTTTTTCTCTGTTCCTTCACCACAATCCAGATTCTTTTGGGGAGTTACCAGTACAGAAACCATACCAGGAAGTACTTAATTTATTAAGCTACTGCTTTTGTTAATCTCAGTGGAGATATTTACTGATAAACAGCTACCTACGCAGCAGGTTTATGTCGTTCCTAAATGAGCATTTATCTCTCTCCCCTCACCACAAATCAGATTCTTCTGAGGAGTTCCCAGTACATTATCCTTTCCCCTGTGTAAGTAACTTAACAAGCTCCAGCTGTTTTTATTCTCAGGAGGTTTACTCCCTGATATACAGCTGCCTACCCCCTTCGTAAGTGCAGGTCCTAAATGAGCTTTTTTCTCTGTTCCCTCACCACAATCCAGATTCTTTTGGGGAGTTACCAGTAGAGTAACCATACCCGGAAGTACTTAATTTATTAAGCTACTGCTTTTCTTAATCTCAGTGGAGATATTTACTGATAAACAGCTACCTACGCAGCATGTTCATGTCGTTCCTAAATGAGCTTTTATCTCTCTCCCCTCACCACCAATCAGATTCTTCTGAGGAGTTCCCAGTACATTATCCTTTCCCCTGTGTAATTACCTTAACAAGCTCCAGCTGTTTTTATTCTCAGAAGGTTTACTCCCTGATATACAGCTGCCTACCCTCTTCGTAAGTGCAGGTCCTAAATGAGCTTTTTTCTCTGTTCCCTCACCACAATCCCGATTCTTTTGGGGAGTTACCAGTACAGTAACCATACCAGGAAGTACTTAATTTATTAAGCTACTGCTTTTCTTAATCGCAGTGGAGATATTTACTGACAAACAGCTACCTACGCAGCATGTTCATGTCGTTCCTAAATGAGCTTTTATCTCTCTCCCCTCACCACAAATCAGTTTCTTCTGAGGTTTTCCCAGTACATTATCCTTTCCCCTGTGTAATTACCTTAACAAGCTCCAGCTGTTTTTATTCTCAGAAGGTTTCCTCCCTGATATACAGCTGCCTACCCCCTTCGTAAGTGCATGTCCTAAATGAGCTTTTTTCTCTGTTCCCTCACCACAATCCAGATTCTTTTGGGGAGTTACTAGTACAGTAACCATACCAGGAAGTACTTAATTTATTAAGCTACTACTTTTCTTAATCTCAGTGGAGATATTTACTGATAAACAGCTACCTACCCAGCATGTTCATGTCGTTCCTAAATGAGCTTTTATCTCTCTCCCCCCACCACAAATGAGATTCTTCTGAGAACTTCCCAGTACATTATCCTTTCCACTGTGTAATTACCTTAACAAGCTCCAGCTGTTTTTATTTTCAGAAGGTATACTCCCTGATATACAGCTGCCTAACCCCTTCGTAAGTGCAGGTCCTAAATGAGCTTTTATCTCTCTCCCCTCACCACAAATCAGATTCTTCTGAGGAGTTCCCAGTACATTATCCTTTCCCCTGTGTAATTACCTTAACAAGCTCCAGCTGTTTTTATTCTCAGAAGGTTTACTCCCTGATATACAGCTGCCTACCCCCTTCGTAAGTGCAGGTCCTAAATGAGCTTTTTTCTCTGTTCCGTCACCACAATCCAGATTCTTTTGGGGAGTTACCAGTACAGTAACCATACCCGGAAGTACTTAATTTATTAAGCTACTGCTTTTCTTAATCTCAGTGGAGATATTTACTGATAAACAGCTACCTACGCAGCATGTTCATGTCGTTCATAAATGAGCTTTTATCTCTCTCCCCTCACCACAAATGAGATTCTTCTGAGGAGTTCCCAGTACATTATCCTTTCCCCTGTTTAATTACCTTAACAAGCTCCAGCTGTTTTTATTCTCAGAAGTTATACTCCCTGATATACAGCTGCCTAACCCCTGGGTAAGTGCAGGTCCTAAATGAGCTTTTTTCTCTGTTCCCTCACCACAATCCAGATTCTTTTGGGGAGTTACCAGTACAGTAACCATACCAGGAAGTACTTAATTTATTAAGCTACTGCTTTTCTTAATCTCAGTGGAGATATTTACTGATAAACACCTACCTACGCAGCATGTTCATGTCGTTCCTAAGTGAGCTTTTATCTCTCTCCACTCACCACAAATCAGATTCTTCTGAGGAGTTCCCAGTACATTATCCTTTCCCCTGTGTAATTACATTAACAAGCTCCAGCTGTTTTTATTCTCAGAAGGTTTACTCCCTGATATACAGCTGCCTACCCCCTTCGTAAGTGCAGGTCCTAAATGAGCTTTTTTCTCTGTTCCCTCACCACAATCCAGATTCTTTTGGGGAGTTACCAGTACAGTAACCATACCAGGAAGTAATTAATTTATTTAAGCTACTGCTTTGCTTAAGCTCAGTGGAGATATTTACTGATAAACAGCTACGTACGCAGCATGTTCATGTAGTTCCTAAATGAGCTTTTATCTCTCTCCCCTCACCAAAAATCAGATTCTTCTGAGGAGTTCCCAGTACATTATCCTTTCCCCTGTGTAATTACCTTAACAAGCTCCAGCTGTTTTTATTCTCAGAAGGTTTACTCCATGATATACAGCTGCCTACCCCCTCCGTAAGTGCAGGTCCTAAATGAGCTTTTTTCTCTGTTCTCTCACCACAATCCAGATTCTTTTGGGGAGTTACCAGTACAGTAACCATACCAGGAAGTACTTAATTTATTAAGCTACTGCTTTTCTTAATCTCAGTGGAGATATTTACCGATAAACAGCTACCTACGCAGCATGTTCATGTCGTTCCTAAATGAGCTTTTATCTCTCTCCCCTCACCACAAATCAGATTCTTCTGAGGAGTTCCACAACATTATCCTTTCCCCTGTGTAATTACCTTAACAAGCTCCAGCTGTTTTTATTCTCAGAAGGTTTACTCCCTGATATACAGCTGCCTACCCCCTTCGTAAGTGCAGGTCCTAAATGATCTTTTTTCTCTGTTCCCTCACCACAATCCAGATTCTTTTGGGGAGTTACCAGTACAGTAACCATACCAGGAAGTACTTACTTTATTAAGCTACTGCTTTTCTTAATCTCAGTGGAGATATTTCCTGATAAACAGCTACCTACGCAGCATGTTCATGTCGTTCCTAAATGAGCTTTTATCTCTCTCCCCTCACCACAAATCAGATTCTTATGAGGAGTTCCCAGTACATTATCCTTTCCCCTGTGTAATTACCTTAACAAGCTCCAGCTGTTTTTATTCTCAGATGGTTTACTCCCTGATATACAGCTGCCTGCCCCTTCGTAAGTGCATGTCCTAAATGAGCTTTTTTCTCTGTTCCCTCACCACAATCCAGATTCTTTTGGGGAGTTACCAGTACAGTACCCATACCAGGAAGTACTTAATTTATTAAGATACTGCTTTTCTTAATCTCAGTGGAGATATTTACTGATAAACAGCTACATACGCAGCATGTTCATGTCATTCCTAAATGAGCTTTTATCTCTCACTTCTCACCACAAATGAGATTCTTCTGAGGAGTTCCCAGTACATTATCCTTTCCACTGTGTAATTACCTTAACAAGCTCCAGCTGTTTTTATTCTCAGAAGGTATACTCCCTGATATACAGCTGCCTACCCCCTTCGTAAGTACAGGTCCTAAATGAGCTTTTGTCTCTCTCCCCTCACCACAAATGAGATTCTTCTGAGGATTTCCCAGTACATTATCCCTTCCCCTGTGTAATTACCTTAACAAGCTCCACCTGTTCTTATTCTCAGAAGTTTTACTCCCTGATATACAGCTGCCAACCCCCTTCATAAGTGCAGGTCCTAAATGAGCTTTTTTCTCTGTTCCCTCACCACAATCCAGATTCTTTTGGGGAGTTACCAGTACAGTAACCATACCAGGAAGTATTTAATTTATGAAGCTACTACTTTTCTTAATCTCAGTGGAGATATTTACTGATAAACAGCTACCTACGCAGCATGTTCATGTCATTCCTAAATGAGCTTTTATCTCTCTCCCCTCACCACAAATCAGATTCTTCTGAGGAGTTCCCAGTACATTATCCTTTCCCCTGTGTAATTACCTTAACAAGCTCCAGATGTTTTTATTCTCAAAAGGTTTACTCCCTGATATACAGCTGCCTAACCGCTTCGTAAGTGCAGGTCCTAAATGAGCTTTTTTCTCTGTTCCCTCACCACAATCCAGATTCTTTTGGGGAGTTACCAGTACAGTAACCATACCAGGAAGTAATTAATTTATTTAAGCTACTGCTTTGCTTAAGCTCAGTGGAGATATTTACTGATAAACAGCTACGTACGCAGCATGTTCATGTCGTTCCTAAATGAGCTTTTATCTCTCTCCCCTCACCAAAAATCAGATTCTTTTGAGGAGTTCCCAGTACATTATCCTTTCCCCTGTGTAATTACCTTAACAAGCTCCAGCTGTTTTCATTCTCAGAAGGTTTACTCCATGATATACAGCTGCCTACCCCCTCCGTAAGTGCAGGTCCTAAATGAGCTTTTTTCTCTGTTCCCTCACCACAATCCAGATTCTTTTGGGGAGTTACCAGTACAGTAACCATACCAGGAAGTACTTAATTTATTAAGCTACTGCTTTTCTTAATCTCAGTGGAGATATTTACCGATAAACAGCTACCTACGCAGCATGTTCATGTCGTTCCTAAATGAGCTTTTATCTCTCTCCCCTCACCACAAATCAGATTCTTCTGAGGAGTTCCACAACATTATCCTTTCCCCTGTGTAATTACCTTAACAAGCTCCAGCTGTTTTTATTCTCAGAAGGTTTACTCCCTGATATACAGCTGCCTACCCCCTTCGTAAGTGCAGGTCCTAAATGATCTTTTTTCTCTGTTCCCTCACCAAAATCCAGATTCTTTTGGGGACTTACCAGTACAGTAACCATACCAGGAAGTACTTACTTTATTAAGCTACTGCTTTTCTTAATCTCAGTGGAGATATTTACTGATAAACAGCTACCTACGCAGCATGTTCATGTCGTTCCTAAATGAGCTTTTATCTCTCTTCCCTCACCACAAATCAGATTCTTCTGAGGAGTTCCCAGTACATTATCCTTTCCCCTGTGTAATTACCTTAACAAGCTCCAGCTGTTTTTATTCTCAGAAGGTTTACTCCCTGATATACAGCTGCCTACCCCTTCGTAAGTGCGTGTCCTAAATGAGCTTTTTTCTCTGTTCCCTCACCACAATCCAGATTCTTTTGGGGAGTTACCAGTACAGTACCCATACCAGGAAGTACTTAATTTATTAAGCTACTGCTTTTCTTAATCTCAGTGGAGATATTTACTGATAAACAGCTACATACGCAGCATGTTCATGTCATTCCTAAATGAGCTGTTATCTCTCACTTCTCACCACAAATGAGATTCTTCTGAGGAGTTCCCAGTACATTATCCTTTCCACTGTGTAATTACCTTAACAAGCTCCAGCTGTTTTTATTCTCAGAAGGTATACTCCCTGATATACAGCTGCCTACCCCCTTCGTAAGTACAGGTCCTAAATGAGCTTTTGTCTCTCTCCCCTCACCACAAATGAGATTCTTCTGAGGATTTCCCAGTACATTATCGCTTCCCCTGTGTAATTACCTTAACAAGCTCCACCTGTTCTTATTCTCAGAAGTTTTACTCCCTGATATACAGCTGCCAACCCCCTTCGTAAGTGCAGGTCCTAAATGAGCTTTTTTCTCTGTTCCCTCACCACAATCCAGATTCTTTTGGGGAGTTACCAGTACAGGAACCATACGAGGAAGTACTTAATTTATTAAGCTACTGCTTTTCTTAATCTCAGTGGAGATATTTACTGATAAACAGCTACCTACGCAGCATGTTCATGTCGTTCCTAAATGAGCTTTTATCTCTCTCCCCTAACCACAAATCAGATTCTTCTGAGGAGTTCCCAGTACATTATCCTTTCCCCTGTGTAATTACCTTAACAAGCTCCAGCTGTTTTTATTCTCAGAAGGTTTACTCCCTGATATACAGCTGCTTACCCCCTTCGTAAGTGCAGGTCCTAAGTGAGCTTTTTTCTCTGTTCCCTCACCACAATCCAGATTCTTTTGGGGAGTTACCAGTACAGTAACCATACCAGGAAGTACTTAATTTATTAAGCTACTGCTTTTCTTAATCTCAGTGGAGATATTTACTGATAAACAGTTGCCTATGTAGCATTTTCATGTCGTTCTTCAATGAGCTTTTATCTCTCTCCCCTCACCACAAATCAGATTCTTCTGAGGAGTTCCCAGTACATTATCCTTTCCCCTGTGTAATTACCTTAACAAGCTCCAGCTGTTTTTATTCTCAGAAGGTTTACTCCCTGATATACAGCTGCCTACCCCCTTCGTAAGTGCAGGTCCTAAATGAGCTTTTTTCTCTGTTCCCTCACCACAATCCAGATTCTTTTGGGGAGTTACCAGTACAGTAACCATACCAGGAAGTACTTAATTTATTAAGCTACTGCTTTTCTTAATCTCAGTGGAGATATTTACTGATAAACAGCTACGTACCCAGCATGTTCATGTCGTTCCTATATTAGCTTTTATCTCTCTCCCCTCACCACAAATCAGATTCTTCTGAGGAGTTCCACAACATTATCCTTTCCCCTGTGTAATTACCTTAACAAGCTCCAGCTGTTTTTATTCTCAGAAGGTTTACTCCCTGATATACAGCTGCCTACCCCCTTCGTAAGTGCAGGTCCTAAATGATCTTTTTTCTCTGTTCCCTCACCAAAATCCAGATTCTTTTGGGGACTTACCAGTACAGTAACCATACCAGGAAGTACTTACTTTATTAAGCTACTGCTTTTCTTAATCTCAGTGGAGATATTTACTGATAAACAGCTACCTACGCAGCATGTTCATGTCGTTCCTAAATGAGCTTTTATCTCTCTTCCCTCACCACAAATCAGATTCTTCTGAGGAGTTCCCAGTACATTATCCTTTCCCCTGTGTAATTACCTTAACAAGCTCCAGCTGTTTTTATTCTCAGAAGGTTTACTCCCTGATATACAGCTGCCTACCCCTTCGTAAGTGCGTGTCCTAAATGAGCTTTTTTCTCTGTTCCCTCACCACAATCCAGATTCTTTTGGGGAGTTACCAGTACAGTACCCATACCAGGAAGTACTTAATTTATTAAGCTACTGCTTTTCTTAATCTCAGTGGAGATATTTACTGATAAAAAGCTACCTACGCAGTATGTTCATGTCGTTCCTAAATGAGCATTTATCTCTCTCCCCTCACCACAAATCAGATTCTTATGAGGAGTTCCCAGTACATTATCCTTTCCCCTGTGTAATTACCTTAACAAGCTCCAGCTGTTTTTATTCTCAGATGGTTTACTCCCTGATATACAGCTGCCTGCCCCTTCGTAAGTGCATGTCCTAAATGAGCTTTTTTCTCTGTTCCCTCACCACAATCCAGATTCTTTTGGGGAGTTACCAGTACAGTACCCATACCAGGAAGTACTTAATTTATTAAGATACTGCTTTTCTTAATCTCAGTGGAGATATTTACTGATAAACAGCTACATACGCAGCATGTTCATGTCATTCCTAAATGAGCTTTTATCTCTCACTTCTCACCACAAATGAGATTCTTCTGAGGAGTTCCCAGTACATTATCCTTTCCACTGTGTAATTACCTTAACAAGCTCCAGCTGTTTTTATTCTCAGAAGGTATACTCCCTGATATACAGCTGCCTACCCCCTTCGTAAGTACAGGTCCTAAATGAGCTTTTGTCTCTCTCCCCTCACCACAAATGAGATTCTTCTGAGGATTTCCCAGTACATTATCCCTTCCCCTGTGTAATTACCTTAACAAGCTCCACCTGTTCTTATTCTCAGAAGTTTTACTCCCTGATATACAGCTGCCAACCCCCTTCGTAAGTGCAGGTCCTAAATGAGCTTTTTTCTCTGTTCCCTCACCACAATCCAGATTCTTTTGGGGAGTTACCAGTACAGTAACCATACCAGGAAGTATTTAATTTATGAAGCTACTACTTTTCTTAATCTCAGTGGAGATATTTACTGATAAACAGCTACCTACGCAGCATGTTCATGTCATTCCTAAATGAGCTTTTATCTCTCTCCCCTCACCACAAATCAGATTCTTCTGAGGAGTTCCCAGTACATTATCCTTTCCCCTGTGTAATTACCTTAACAAGCTCCAGATGTTTTTATTCTCAAAAGGTTTACTCCCTGATATACAGCTGCCTAACCGCTTCGTAAGTGCAGGTCCTAAATGAGCTTTTTTCTCTGTTCCCTCACCACAATCCAGATTCTTTTGGGGAGTTACCAGTACAGTAACCATACCAGGAAGTAATTAATTTATTTAAGCTACTGCTTTGCTTAAGCTCAGTGGAGATATTTACTGATAAACAGCTACGTACGCAGCATGTTCATGTCGTTCCTAAATGAGCTTTTATCTCTCTCCCCTCACCAAAAATCAGATTCTTTTGAGGAGTTCCCAGTACATTATCCTTTCCCCTGTGTAATTACCTTAACAAGCTCCAGCTGTTTTCATTCTCAGAAGGTTTACTCCATGATATACAGCTGCCTACCCCCTCCGTAAGTGCAGGTCCTAAATGAGCTTTTTTCTCTGTTCCCTCACCACAATCCAGATTCTTTTGGGGAGTTACCAGTACAGTAACCATACCAGGAAGTACTTAATTTATTAAGCTACTGCTTTTCTTAATCTCAGTGGAGATATTTACCGATAAACAGCTACCTACGCAGCATGTTCATGTCGTTCCTAAATGAGCTTTTATCTCTCTCCCCTCACCACAAATCAGATTCTTCTGAGGAGTTCCACAACATTATCCTTTCCCCTGTGTAATTACCTTAACAAGCTCCAGCTGTTTTTATTCTCAGAAGGTTTACTCCCTGATATACAGCTGCCTACCCCCTTCGTAAGTGCAGGTCCTAAATGATCTTTTTTCTCTGTTCCCTCACCAAAATCCAGATTCTTTTGGGGACTTACCAGTACAGTAACCATACCAGGAAGTACTTACTTTATTAAGCTACTGCTTTTCTTAATCTCAGTGGAGATATTTACTGATAAACAGCTACCTACGCAGCATGTTCATGTCGTTCCTAAATGAGCTTTTATCTCTCTTCCCTCACCACAAATCAGATTCTTCTGAGGAGTTCCCAGTACATTATCCTTTCCCCTGTGTAATTACCTTAACAAGCTCCAGCTGTTTTTATTCTCAGAAGGTTTACTCCCTGATATACAGCTGCCTACCCCTTCGTAAGTGCGTGTCCTAAATGAGCTTTTTTCTCTGTTCCCTCACCACAATCCAGATTCTTTTGGGGAGTTACCAGTACAGTACCCATACCAGGAAGTACTTAATTTATTAAGCTACTGCTTTTCTTAATCTCAGTGGAGATATTTACTGATAAACAGCTACATACGCAGCATGTTCATGTCATTCCTAAATGAGCTGTTATCTCTCACTTCTCACCACAAATGAGATTCTTCTGAGGAGTTCCCAGTACATTATCCTTTCCACTGTGTAATTACCTTAACAAGCTCCAGCTGTTTTTATTCTCAGAAGGTATACTCCCTGATATACAGCTGCCTACCCCCTTCGTAAGTACAGGTCCTAAATGAGCTTTTGTCTCTCTCCCCTCACCACAAATGAGATTCTTCTGAGGATTTCCCAGTACATTATCGCTTCCCCTGTGTAATTACCTTAACAAGCTCCACCTGTTCTTATTCTCAGAAGTTTTACTCCCTGATATACAGCTGCCAACCCCCTTCGTAAGTGCAGGTCCTAAATGAGCTTTTTTCTCTGTTCCCTCACCACAATCCAGATTCTTTTGGGGAGTTACCAGTACAGGAACCATACGAGGAAGTACTTAATTTATTAAGCTACTGCTTTTCTTAATCTCAGTGGAGATATTTACTGATAAACAGCTACCTACGCAGCATGTTCATGTCGTTCCTAAATGAGCTTTTATCTCTCTCCCCTAACCACAAATCAGATTCTTCTGAGGAGTTCCCAGTACATTATCCTTTCCCCTGTGTAATTACCTTAACAAGCTCCAGCTGTTTTTATTCTCAGAAGGTTTACTCCCTGATATACAGCTGCTTACCCCCTTCGTAAGTGCAGGTCCTAAGTGAGCTTTTTTCTCTGTTCCCTCACCACAATCCAGATTCTTTTGGGGAGTTACCAGTACAGTAACCATACCAGGAAGTACTTAATTTATTAAGCTACTGCTTTTCTTAATCTCAGTGGAGATATTTACTGATAAACAGTTGCCTATGTAGCATTTTCATGTCGTTCTTCAATGAGCTTTTATCTCTCTCCCCTCACCACAAATCAGATTCTTCTGAGGAGTTCCCAGTACATTATCCTTTCCCCTGTGTAATTACCTTAACAAGCTCCAGCTGTTTTTATTCTCAGAAGGTTTACTCCCTGATATACAGCTGCCTACCCCCTTCGTAAGTGCAGGTCCTAAATGAGCTTTTTTCTCTGTTCCCTCACCACAATCCAGATTCTTTTGGGGAGTTACCAGTACAGTAACCATACCAGGAAGTACTTAATTTATTAAGCTACTGCTTTTCTTAATCTCAGTGGAGATATTTACTGATAAACAGCTACGTACCCAGCATGTTCATGTCGTTCCTATATTAGCTTTTATCTCTCTCCCCTCACCACAAATCAGATTCTTCTGAGGAGTTCCCAGTACATTATCCTTTCCCCTGTGTAATTACCTTAACAAGCTCCAGCTGTTTTTATTCTCAGAAGGTTTACTCCCTGATATACAGCTGCCTACCCCCTTCGTCAGTGCAGGTCCTAAATGAGCTTTTTTCTCTGTTCCCTCACCACAATCCAGATTCTTTTGGGGAGTTACCAGTACAGTAACCATACCAGGAAGTACTTAATTTATTAAGCTACTGCTTTTCTTAATCTCAGTGGAGATATTTACTGATAAACAGCTACCTACGCAGCATGTTCATGTCGTTCCTAAATGAGCTTTTATCTCTCTCCCCTCACCACAAATCAGATTCTTCTGAGGAGTTCCCAGTACATTATCCTTTCCCTTGTGTAATTACCTTAACAAGCTCCAGCTGTTTTTATTCTCAGAAGGTTTACTCCCTGATATACAGCTGCCTACCCCCTTCGTAAGTGCAGGTCCTAAATGAGCTTTTTTCTCTGTTCCCTCATCACAATCCAGATTCTTTTGGGGAGTTACCAGTACAGTAACCATACCAGGAAGTACTGAATTTATTAAGCTAGTGCTTTTCTTAATCTCAGTGGAGATATTTACTGATAAACAGCTACCTACGCAGCATGTTCATGTCGTTCCTAAATGAGCTTTTATCTCTCTCCCCTCACCACAAATCAGATTCTTCTGAGGAGTTCCCAGTACATTATCCTTTCCCCTGTGTAATTACCTTAACAAGCTCCAGCTGTTTTTATTGTCAGAACGTTTACTCCCTGATATACAGCTGGCTACCCCCTGCGTAAGTGCAGGTCCTAAATGAGCTTTTTTCTCTGTTCCCTCACCACAATCCTGATTCTTTTGGGGAGTTATCAGTACAGTAACCATACCAGTAAGTACTTAATTTATTAAGCTACTGCTTTTCTTAATCTCAGTGGAGATATTTACTGATAAACAGCTACGTACCTAGCATGTTCATGTCGTTCCTATATGA
Organism: Perognathus longimembris pacificus; assembly: GCF_023159225.1. NCBI lineage: Eukaryota > Metazoa > Chordata > Mammalia > Rodentia > Heteromyidae > Perognathus > Perognathus longimembris. The sequence continues at coordinate 18,207 of NW_025962072.1, read as the reverse complement.
GCTTTTATCTCTCTCCCCTCACCACAAATCAGATTCTTCTGAGGAGTTCCTAGTCCATTATCCTTTCCCCTGTGTAATTACCTTAACAAGCTCCAGCTGTTTTTATTCTCAGAAGGTTTACTCCCTGATATACAGCTGCCTACCCCCTTCGTAAGTGCAGGTCCTAAATGAGATTTTTTCTCTGTTCCCTCACCACAATCCAGATTCTTTTGGGGAGTTACCAGTACTGTAACTATACCAGGAAGTACTTAATTTATTAAGCTACTGCTTTTCTTAATCTCAGTGGAGATATTTACTGATAAACAGCTACGTACGCAGCATGTTCATGTCGTTCCTAAATGAGCTTTTATCTCTCTCCCCTCACCACAAATCAGATTCTTCTGAGGAGTTCCCAGTACATTATCCTTTCCCCTGTGTAATTACCTTAACAAGCTCCAGCTGTTTTTATTCTCAGAAGGTTTACTCCCTGATATACAGCTGCCTACCCCCTTCGTAAGTGCAGGTCCTAAATGAGCTTTTTTCTCTGTTCCCTCACCACAATCCAGATTCTTTTGGGGAGTTACCAGTACAGTAACCATACCAGGAAGTACTTAATTTATTAAGTTACTGCTTTTCTTAATCTCAGTGGAGATATTTACTGATAAACAGCTACCTACGCAGCATGTACATGTCGTTCCTAAATGAGCTTTTATCTCTCTCCCCTCACCACAAATCAGATTCTTCTGAGGAGTTCCCAGTACATTATCCTTTCCCCTGTGTAATTACCTTAACAAGCTCCAGCTGTTTTTATTTTCAGAAGGTTTACTCCCTGATATACAGCTGCCTACCCCCTTCGTAAGTGCAGGTCCTAAATGAGCTTTTTTCTCTGTTCCCTCACCACAATCCAGATTCTTTTGGGGAGTTACCAGTACAGTAACCATACCAGTAAGTACTTAATTTATTAAGCTACTGCTTTTCTTAATCTCAGTGGAGATATTTACTGATAAACAGCTACGTACCCAGCATGTTCATGTCGTTCCTAAATGAGCTTTTATCTCTCTCCCCTCACCACAAATCAGATTCTTCTGAGGAGTTCCCAGTACATTATCCTTTCCCTTGTGTAATTACCTTAACAAGCTCCAGCTGTTTTTATTCTCAGAAGGTTTACTCCCTGATAAACAGCTGCCTACCCCCTTCGTAAGTGCAGGTCCTAAATGAGCTTTTTTCTCTGTTCCCTCATCACAATCCAGATTCTTTTGGGGAGTTACCAGTACAGTAACCATACCAGGAAGTACTGAATTTATTAAGCTACTGCTTTTCTTAATCTCAGTGGAGATATTTACTGATAAACAGCTACCTACGCAGCATGTTCATGTCGTTCCTAAATGAGCTTTTATCTCTCTCCCCTCACCACAAATCAGATTCTTCTGAGGAGTTCCCAGTACATTATCCTTTCCCCTGTGTAATTACCTTAACAAGCTCCAGCTGTTTTTATTGTCAGAAGGTTTACTCCCTGATATACAGCTGCCTACCCCCTGCGTAAGTGCAGGTCCTAAATGAGCTTTTTTCTCTGTTCCCTCACCACAATCCTGATTCTTTTGGGGAGTTATCAGTACAGTAACCATACCAGTAAGTACTTAATTTATTAAGCTACTGCTTTTCTTAATCTCAGTGGAGATATTTACTGATAAACAGCTACGTACCTAGCATGTTCATGTCGTTCCTATATGAGCTTTTATCTCTCTCCCCTCACCACAAATCAGATTCTTCTGAGGAGTTCCCGGTCCATTATCCTTTCCCCTGTGTAATTACCTTAACAAGCTCCAGCTGTTTTTATTCTCAGAAGGTTTACTCCCTGATATACAGCTGCCTACCCCCTTCGTAAGTGCAGGTCCTAAATGAGATTTTTTCTCTGTTCCCTCACCACAATCCAGATTCTTTTGGGGAGTTACCAGTACTGTAACTATACCAGGAAGTACTTAATTTATTAAGCTACTGCTTTTCTTAATCTCAGTGGAGATATTTACTGATAAACAGCTACGTACGCAGCATGTTCATGTCGTTCCTAAATGAGCTTTTATCTCTCTCCCCTCACCACAAATCAGATTCTTCTGAGGAGTTCCCAGTACATTATCCTTTCCCCTGTGTAATTACCTTAACAAGCTCCAGCTGTTTTTATTCTCAGAAGTTTTACTCCCTGATATACAGCTGCCTACCCCCTTCGTAAGTGCAGGTCCTATATGAGCTTTTTTCTCTGTTCCCTCACCACAATCCAGATTCTTTTGGGGTGTTACCAGTACAGTAACCATACCAGGAAGTACTTAATTTATTAAGGTACTGCTTTTCTTAATCTCAGTGGAGATATTTACTGATAAACAGCTACGTACGCAGCATGTTCATGTCGTTCCTAAATGAGCTTTTATCTCTCTCCCCTCACCACAAATCAGATTCTTCTGAGGAGTTCCCAGTACATTATCCATTCCCCTGTGTAATTACCTTAACAAGCTCCAGCTGTTTTTATTCTCAGAAGGTTTACTCCCTGAAATAGAGCTGCCTACCCCCTTCGTAAGTCCAGGTCCTAAATGAGCTTTTTTCTCTGTTCCCTCACCACAATCCAGATTCTTTTGGGGAGTTACCAGTACAGTACCCATACCAGGAAGTACTTAATTTATTAAGCTACTGCTTTTCTTAATCTCATTGGAGATATTTACTGATAAACAGCTACCTACGCAGCATTTTCATGTCGTTCCTAAATGAGCTTTTATCTCTCTCCCCTCACCACAAATCAGATTCTTCTGAGGAGTTCCCAGTACATTATCCTTTCCCCTGTGTAATTACCTTAACAAGCTCCAGCTGTTTTTATTCTCAGAAGGTTTACTCCCTGATATACAGCGGCCTACGCCCTTCGTAAGTGCAGGTCCTAAATGAGCTTTTTTCTCTGTTCCCTCACCACAATCCAGATTCTTTTGGGGAGTTACCAGTACAGTAACCATACCAGGAAGAACTTAATTCATTAAGCTACTGCTTTTCTTAATCTCAGTGCAGATATTTACTGATGAACAGCTACGTACGCAGCATGTTCATGTCGTTACTAAATGAGCTTTTATCTCTCTTCCCTCACCACAAATCAGATTCTTCTGAGGAGTTCCCAGTCCATTATCCTTTCCCCTGTGTAATTACCTTAACAAGCTCCAGCTGTTTTTATTCTCAGAAGGTTTACTCCCTGATATACAGCTGCCTACGCCCTTCGTAAGTGCAGGTCCTATATGAGATTTTTTCTCTGTTCCCTCACCACAATCCAGATTCTTTTGGGGAGTTACCAGTACAGGAACCATACCAGGAAGTACTTAATTTATTAAGCTACTGCTTTTCTTAATCTCAGTGGAGATATTTACTGATAAACAGCTACCTACGCAGCATGTTCATGTCGTTCCTAAATAAGCTTTTATCTCTCTCCGCTCACCACAAATAAGATTCTTCTGAGGAGTTCCCAGTACATTATCCTTTCCCCTGTGTAATTACCTTAACAAGCTCCAGCTATTTTTATTCTCAGAAGGTTTACTCCCTGATATACAGCTGCCTACCCCCTTCGAAAGTGCAGGACCTAAATGAGCTTTTTTCTCTGTTCCCTCACAACAATCCAGATTCTTTTGGGGAGTTACCAGTACAGTAACCATACCAGGAATTATTAATTTATTAAGCTACTGCTTTTCTTAATCTCAGTGGAGATATTTACTGATAAACTGCTACCTACACAGCATGTTCATGTCGTTCCTCAATGAGCTTTTTTTCTCTCTCCCCTCACCACAAATCAGATTCTTCTGAGGAGTTCCCAGTACATTATCCTTTCCCCTGTGTAATTACCTTAACAAGCTCCAGCTGTTTTTATTCTCAGAAGGTTTACTCCCTGATATACAGCTGCCTACCCCCTTCGTAAGTGCAGGTCCTAAATGAGCTGTTTTCTCTGTTCCCTCACCACAATCCAGATTCTTTTGGGGAGTTACCAGTACAGTAACCATACCAGGAAGTACTTAATTTATTAAGCTACTGCTTTTCTTAATCTCAGTGGAGATATTTATTGATAAACAGCTACCTACGCAGCATGTTCATGTCGTTGCTAAATGAGCTTTTATCTCTCTCCCCTCACCACATTCAGATTCTTCTGAGGAGTTCCCTGTACATTATCCTTTCCCCTGTGTAATTAACTTAACAAGCTCCAGCTGTTTTTATTCTCAGAAGTTTTACTCCCTGATATACAGCTGCCTAACCCCTTCGTAAGTGCCGGTCATAAATGAGCTTTTTTCTCTGTTCCCTCACCACAATCCAGATTCTTTTGGGGAGTTACCAGTACAGTAACCATACCAGGAAGTACTTAATTTATTAAGCTACTGCTTTCCTTAATCTCAGTGTAGATATTTACTGATAAACAGCTACCTACGCAGCATGTTCATGTCGTTCCTAAATGAGCTTTTATCTCTCTCCCCTCACCACAAATCAGATTCTTCTGAGGAGTTCCCAGTACATTATCCTTTCTCCTGTGTAATTACCTTAACAAGCTCCAGATGTTTTTATTCTCAGAAGGTTTACTCCCTGATATACAGCTGCCTACCCCCTTCGTAAGTGCAGGTCCTAAATGAGCTTTTTTCTCTGTTCCCTCACCACAATCCAGATTCTTTTGGGGAGTTACCAGTACAGTAACCATACCAGTAAGTACTTAATTTATTAAGCTACTGCTTTTCTTAATCTCAGGGGAGATATTTACTGATAAACAGCTACGTACCCAGCATGTTCATGTCGTTCCTAAATGAGCTTTTATCTCTCTCCCCTCACCACAAATCAGATTCTTCTGAGGAGTTCCCAGTACATTATCCTTTCCCCTGTGTAATTACCTTAACAAGCTCCTGCTGTTTTTATTCTCAGAAGGTTTACTCCCTGATATACAGCTGCCTACACCCTTCGTAAGTGCAGGTCCTAAATGAGCTTTTTTCTCTGTTCCCTCAACACAATCCAGATTCTTTTGGGGAGTTACCAGTACAGTAACCACACAAGGATGTACTTAATTTATTAAGCTACTTCTTTTCTTAATCTCAGAGGAGATATTTACTGATAAACAGATACCTACGCAACATGTTCATGTCGTTCTTAAATGAGCTTTTATCTCTCTCCCCTCACCACAAATCAGATTCTTCTGAGGAGTTCCCAGTACATTATCCTTTCCCCTGTGTAATTACCTTAACAAGCTCCAGCTCTTTTTATTCGCAGAAGGTTTACTCCCTGATATACAGCTGCCTACCCCCTTCGTAAGTGCAGGTCCTAAATGAGCTTTTTTCTCTGTTCCCTCACCACAATCCAGATTCTTTTGGGGACTTACCAGTACAGTAACCATACCAGGAAGTACTTAATTTATTAAGCTACTGCTTTTCTTAATCTCAGTGGAGATATTTACTGATAAACAGCTACCTACGCACCATGTTCATGTCGTTCCTAAATGAGCTTTTATCTCTCTCCCCTCACCACAAATCAGATTCTTCTGAGGAGTTCCCAGTACTTTATCCTTTCCCATGTTTAATTACCTTAACAAGCTCCAGGTGTTTTTATTCTCAGAAGGTTTACTCCCTGATATACAGCTGCCTACCCGCTTCGTAAGTGCAGGTCCTAAATGAGCTTTTTTCTCTGTTCCCTCACCACAATCCAGATTCTTTTGTGGAGTTACCAGTACAGTAACCATACCAGGAAGTACTTAATTTATTAAGCTACTGCTTTTCTTAATCTCAGTGGAGATATTTACTGATAAACAGCTACCTACGCAGCATGTTCATGTCGTTCCTAAATGAGCTTTTATCTCTCTCCCCTCACTACCAATCAGATTCTTCTGAGGAGTTCCCAGTACATTATCCTTTCCCCTGTGTAATTACCTTAACAAGCTCCAGCTGTTTTTATTCTCAGAAGGTTTACTCCCTGATATACAGCTGCCTACCCCCTTCGTAAGTGAAGGTCCTAAATGAGCTTTTTTCTCTGTTCCCTCACCACAATCCAGATTCTTTTGGGGAGTTACCAGTACAGTAACCATACCAGGAAGTACTTAATTTATTAAGCTACTGCTTTTCTTAATCTCAGTGGAGATATTTACTGATAAACAGCTACCTACGCAGCATGTTCATGTCGTTCCTAAATGAGCTTTTATCTCTCTCCCCTCACCACAAATCAGATTCTTCGGAGGAGTTCCCAGTACTTTATCCTTTCCCCTGTGTAATTAGCTTAACAAGCTCCAGGTGTTTTTATTCTCAGAAGTTTTACTCCCTGATATACAGCTGCCTAACCGCTTCGTAAGTGAAGGTCCTAAATGAGCTTTTTTCTCTGTTCCCTCACCACAATCCAGATTCTTTTGTGGAGTTACCAGTACAGTAACCATACGGGCGGAGACCTGAGGGGAGTTCCCCGCGCCCGGCCCTCGGGGCCTGCGGTCCCGGGTCGCCCGTGGTCACCCCCGTAGCCGGCGGGAGGCCGAGGGCGGAGCGGGGCCGAGGGAAAGCCCGGCCCCGGAGGGCGCCGTGGAGGCCGCGGCCAGGTCCTTCCGGGAGGGTCGCCGGCGGGGGCCCCAGGCCGGTCCCGGCTCTGCGACTAAGGAGAAGTGCACCAGATTTGGGAGAGAGAGACTGAGTGGGTTTGGTGCCGGATGCCTGTAATTTAGGACTTGGGAGGTTGAAGGGTGGAGGGGCAGAGACTAGTTCACAAAACCGAACAGGAAGGGAGGTGGGGGCTCACACCTGTGATCCCGCCTGCTGTGGTGCTGAGATCTGAGGGTCACAGTTGGAAGGCAGCCCGGGGCAGAAAAGTCCATCTGACACCTCCAGTGAACTACCAGAAATCTGAAAGCAGAGCTGTGGATTAACTGATAGAACATCATCCTTGAGTCCCGCCCCCCCCCACAAAAAAAAATACAAAAAAGCCCAGGCCTTACATTCAAGCACAAGGACAGGCGTGTGCACACACACACAATGAAATAACTATGCAGTCACACACTGTGAAACTAAAGGATGATAGTAAGGGGAGGAATACAAAGGTGCAATGCCTATGTGCTTTTGGTCATATAAAATGATAGTATCAAAATTAAAAATCACATGAAGCCCTGGGTTCGATTCCTCAGCACCACATATATAGAAAAATCCAGAAGGGGCGCTGTGGCTCAAGTGGTAGAGTGCTCTAGCCTTGATCAAAAAGGAGCCAGGGACAGTGCTCAGGCCCTGAGTCCAAGGCCCAGGACTGGCAAAACAAAACAAAATTAAAAATAAACTAAAAGGAGAGTCCTGCTGAGAACTGAAAGGATCTGTCCCGGCCATCCCAGAGGACCATGTGGAGATAATCACAGACAGGAGAAAAAGGTTCCTAAGAAGGTTTATTAGTGGGGCTATAGTTCCCACGGGAGAGAGAGCTATGTGGCAGTCTGCACCTTATGCAGGTGGCAGCTTCTATCTCTGGGGATAAAGGGGAAGTAGGTAGGTAGTGAGTAGGAGTGGCTCCTTAGGTATAGGTGGATCTGGGGGCTAGTGGGAGGAGCTGAGGCCCTGAGGCTAGGGAAATGCTAACAAGGACAAAATGGAGTCTACAGTACTCCTTTTCTGTAACAGTTCTCCAAGGGTATTGCTTCAAAATTACTTGTATTAAAACCCAGTCTCTGTTTTTTTTTTGAGAGAGAGAGTGAGAGAGAGAGTGAGAGAGAGAGAGAGAGAGAGAGAGAGTGTGTGTGTGTGTGTGTTGGTGGATCCTTAACTTAGGAATTGTGTTTTGTCCCTGAACATTTTTGCTCAAGGTTAGTACTCTCCCACTTGAGCTACAGTTCTACATTTAAGTTGATAAGTCTTATTTTCCTGCATAGCCTGGCTTCAAACCACGATCTTCAGATCTCAGCCTTCTGAATAGCTAGGAGTATAGGTGTGGGCCACTGGTTACAAGCTGTGTCTCCTTGCTTTCTGATTACTGCTCTTACATTTGTGTTGAGAAGCTGTGGACTGACAGGACAGGACATCTGGTAAAGAAAGTATTGTAAAACTTTACTCGAGTCTGAGTCTGGCCAGTGTGTACAGAAGACAGCATAAGGTGTAGAGAAGACAGCATAAGGTAAACAGAAGACAGCATCAGGTAAGATGTTTCCTAATCATTTCTGGTTCACTGTCCTAGGTACTGAAGAGCTTGAAGAACTCTGAATTCCGACACACTTTGTAGAGAAAGCAGAAATAGGAGCAGCCTTTATTTTCTTTCATACTGCATTTTCTCCAAAGAGCATTTTGTGCAAATCTGTCCAGGTCCCACTTTATAAGAAGCATCCTAGTTATACTAGAGACCCTACTGTCAGAATGTGGTTAATTAGAGATGAGATTCTCATCGACTTTTCTGCCTGGAGTGGCTTCCAACCATGATCCTTAAATCTCAGTGTCCTGAGTTCCTGGGATTACAGGTGTGAGCCCAAAGTGCTTCTTTTTTTTTTTTTTTTTTTTTTTTTGCCAGTCCTGGGCCTTGGACTCAGGGCCTGAGCACTGTCCCTGGCTTCTTCCCGCTCAAGGCTAGCACTCTGCCACTTGAGCCACAGCGCCCCTTCTGGCCGTTTTCTGTATATGTGGTGCTGGGGAATCGAACCTAGGGCCTCGTGTATCCGAGGCAGGCACTCTTGCCACTAGGCTATATCCCCAGCCCCCCACAGTGCTTCTTAAACATTTGATGACCCTTGGTCATATGCTTCATTTTCTCCTTGAAACCATAAACTGCGGCTTACGCTTAACAACACTGGTGAACACTCCTTTCCAATGCTCCCTACAGTGACACATGCATGATGGTGCAGTCTTGGCAATTTTAAGACCTACAGAGAAGATTGTGTGTGAGTGTGCACACGCACATGCACGTGTGCTGCATGTACTCATGCTGTTCCTGGGACTTGAACTCACGGCCTGGGTACTGTCTCTGAGCGTTTGTGCGCAAGGCTAGTGCTCTACCAGTTGAACAAAGCTGCGTGCAGGTGGCTTTTGCCTTTAGTCCCAGCTTTTCAGGAGGCTGGGATCAGAGGATCATGGTTCGAAGCCGGCCCAGGCCAGGCAGAAAAGTCCATGAGATTCTTATCTCCAGTCAACCACACAAATCTGCAAGTAGAGCTGCAGCCTTGAGCACAAACACTCAGGGTCAGCACCCAAGACGCTCACGGACTTGGCTGCCCGGGCTGGCCTTGCCCCGCAATTCTCAGAGCTCAGCCTCCTGAGTAGCTGGGACGGCGGGCGGGAGCCACCGGCGGCTGCTTCACTCATTGTAAACCAAAGTTACTCAAAGGGCACGGCCCGACTTCCCTCCACGGCCGGGCGCTGGGAGCTGCGGCGGGCGCCGGGCCTACCCATCGGCGATATCGCGAGATTTCACACGAGAGCCGGAGAGGCGGGAATCGGCGGTGGGGAAATCGCTGAGTCACCGTGGGCTTCCTGGGCCGGGGCCAGGGCTGCGCGTGGCGGTCGCCGGGAGAGGCGCTGGGCCCGGCCCGCGGGGCGAGGCGCGGGCGGGAGGAAAGGTAAACAGTCACGCCGCCCTCCCCGCTTCCCTCCGGCGGGGTGACCCGGGCTCCCTCCCGGCCCCTCCCCGTCCTGGAGGTGTGGGCGTCGGGACGCCGGGCGCCGCCCAGCTCCCGCCCAGCTCCCGCTGCAGTGCGGGGCCGGGGCCGCCGAGGCCCGGGCGGCGCGGCCTTCCGCCTCGGGCGGAGACCTGAGGGGAGTGCCCCGCGCCCGGCCCTCCGGGCCTGCGGTCCCGGGTCGCCCGTGGTAGCCCCCGTAGCCGGCGGGGGGCCGAGGGCGGAGCGGGGCCGAGGGAAAGCCCGGCCCCGGAGGGCGCCGTGGAGGCCGCGGCCAGGTCCTTCCGGGAGGGTCGCCGGCGGGGGCCCCAGGCCGGTCCCAGCTCTGCGACTAAGGAGAAGTGGACCAGATTTGGGAGAGAGAGACTGAGTGGGTGTGGTGCCGGATGCCTGTAATTTAGGACTTGGGAGGTTGAAGGGTGGAGGGGCAGAGACTAGTTCACAAAACCGAACAGGAAGGGAGGTGGGGGCTCACACCTGTGATCCCGCCTGCTGTGGTGCTGAGATCTGAGGGTCACAGTTGGAAGGCAGCCCGGGGCAGAAAAGTCCATCTGACACCTCCAGTGAACTACCAGAAATCTGAAAGCAGAGCTGTGGATTAACTGATAGAACATCATCCTTGAGTCCCGCCCCCCCCCCAAAAGAAATACAAAAAAGCCCAGGCCTTACATTCAAGCACAAGGACAGGCGTGTGCACACACACACAATGAAATAACTATGCAGTCACACACTGTGAAACTAAAGGATGATAGTAAGGGGAGGAATACAAAGGTGCAATGCCTATGTGCTTTTGGTCATATAAAATGATAGTATCAAAATTAAAAATCACATGAAGCCCTGGGTTCGATTCCTCAGCACCACATATATAGAAAAATCCAGAAGGGGCGCTGTGGCTCAAGTGGTAGAGTGCTCTAGCCTTGATCAAAAAGGAGCCAGGGACAGTGCTCAGGCCCTGAGTCCAAGGCCCAGGACTGGCAAAACAAAACAAAATTAAAAATAAACGAAAAGGAGAGTCCTGCTGAGAACTGAAAGGATCTGTCCCGGCCATCCCAGAGGACCATGTGGAGATAATCACAGACAGGAGAAAAAGGTTCATAAGAAGGTTTATTAGTGGGGCTATAGTTCCCACGGGAGAGAGAGCTATGTGGCAGTCTGCACCTTATGCAGGTGGCAGCTTCTCTCTCTGGGGATAAAGGGGAAGTAGGTAGGTAGTGAGTAGGAGTGGCTCCTTAGGTATAGGTGGATCTGGGGGCTAGTGGGAGGAGCTGAGGCCCTGAGGCTAGGGAAATGCTAACAAGGACAAAATGGAGTCTACAGTACTCCTTTTCTGTAACAGTTCTCCAAGGGTATTGCTTCAAAATTACTTGTATTAAAACCCAGTCTCTGTTTTTTTTTGAGAGAGAGAGTGAGAGAGAGAGAGAGAGAGAGAGAGAGAGAGTGTGTGTGTGTGTGTGTTGGTGGATCCTTAACTTAGGAATTGTGTTTTGTCCCTGAACATTTTTGCTCAAGGTTAGTACTCTCCCACTTGAGCTACAGTTCTACATTTAAGTTGATAAGTCTTATTTTCCTGCATAGCCTGGCTTCAAACCACGATCTTCAGATCTCAGCCTTCTGAATAGCTAGGAGTATAGGTGTGGGCCACTGGTTACAAGCTGTGTCTCCTTGCTTTCTGATTACTGCTCTTACATTTGTGTTGAGAAGCTGTGGACTGACAGGACAGGACATCTGGTAAAGAAAGTATTGTAAAACTTTACTCGAGTCTGAGTCTGGCCAGTGTGTACAGAAGACAGCATAAGGTAAACAGAAGACAGCATCAGGTAAGATGTTTCCTAATCATTTCTGGTTCACTGTCCTAGGTACTGAAGAGCTTGAAGAACTCTGAATTCCGACACACTTTGTAGAGAAAGCAGAAATAGGAGCAGCCTTTATTTTCTTTCATACTGCATTTTCTCCAAAGAGCATTTTGTGCAAATCTGTCCAGGTCCCACTTTATAAGAAGCATCCTAGTTATACTAGAGACCCTACTGTCAGAATGTGGTTAATTAGAGATGAGATTCTCATCGACTTTTCTGCCTGGAGTGGCTTCCAACCATGATCCTTAAATCTCAGTGTCCTGAGTTCCTGGGATTACAGGTGTGAGCCCAAAGTGCTTCTTTTTTTTTTTTTTTTTTTTTTTTTTGCCAGTCCTGGGCCTTGGACTCAGGGCCTGAGCACTGTCCCTGGCTTCTTCCCGCTCAAGGCTAGCACTCTGCCACTTGAGCCACAGCGCCCCTTCTGGCCGTTTTCTGTATATGTGGTGCTGGGGAATCGAACCTAGGGCCTCGTGTATCCGAGGCAGGCACTCTTGCCACTAGGCTATATCCCCAGCCCCCCACAGTGCTTCTTAAACATTTGATGACCCTTGGTCATATGCTTCATTTTCTCCTTGAAACCATAAACTGCGGCTTACGCTTAACAACACTGGTGAACACTCCTTTCCAATGCTCCCTACAGTGACACATGCATGATGGTGCAGTCTTGGCAATTTTAAGACCTACAGAGAAGATTGTGTGTGAGTGTGCACACGCACATGCACGTGTGCTGCATGTACTCATGCTGTTCCTGGGACTTGAACTCACGGCCTGGGTACTGTCTCTGAGCGTTTGTGCGCAAGGCTAGTGCTCTACCAGTTGAACAAAGCTGCGTGCAGGTGGCTTTTGCCTTTAGTCCCAGCTTTTCAGGAGGCTGGGATCAGAGGATCATGGTTCGAAGCCGGCCCAGGCCAGGCAGAAAAGTCCATGAGATTCTTATCTCCAGTCAACCACACAAATCTGCAAGTAGAGCTGCAGCCTTGAGCACAAACACTCAGGGTCAGCACCCAAGACGCTCACGGACTTGGCTGCCCGGGCTGGCCTTGCCCCGCAATTCTCAGAGCTCAGCCTCCTGAGTAGCTGGGACGGCGGGCGGGAGCCACCGGCGGCTGCTTCACTCATTGTAAACCAAAGTTACTCAAAGGGCACGGCCCGACTTCCCTCCACGGCCGGGCGCTGGGAGCTGCGGCGGGCGCCGGGCCTACCCATCGGTGATATCGCGAGATTTCACACGAGAGGCCGGAGAGGCGGGAATCGGCGGTGGGGAAATCGCTGAGTCACCGCGGGCTTCCTGGGCCGGGGCCAGGGCTGCGCGTGGCGGTCGCCGGGAGAGGCGCTGGGCCCGGCCCGCGGGGCGAGGCGCGGGCGGGAGGAAAGGTAAACAGTCACGCCGCCCTCCCCGCTTCCCTCCGGCGGGGTGACCCGGGCTCCCTCCCGGCCCCTCCCCGTCCTGGAGGTGGGGGCGTCGGGACGCCGGGCGCCGCCCAGCTCCCGCCCAGCTCCCGCCGCAGTGCGGGGCCGGGGCCGCCGAGGCCCGGGCGGCGCGGCCTTCCGCCTCGGGCGGAGACCTGAGGGGAGTGCTCCGCGCCCGGCCCTCCGGGCCTGCGGTCCCGGGTCGCCCGTGGTCGCCCTGTAGCCGGCGGGGGGCCGAGGGCGGAGCGGGGCCGAGGGAAAGCCCGGCCCCGGAGGGCGCCGTGGAGGCCGCGGCCAGGTCCTTCCGGGAGGGTCGCCGGCGGGGGCCCCAGGCCGGTCCCGGCTCTGCGACTAAGGAGAAGTGGACCAGATTTGGGAGAGAGAGACTGAGTGGCTGTGGTGCCGGATGCCTGTAATTTAGGACTTGGGAGGTTGAAGGGTGGAGGGGCAGAGACTAGTTCACAAAACCGAACAGGAAGGGAAGTGGGGGCTCACCCCTGTGATCCCGCCTGCTGTGGTGCTGAGATCTGAGGGTCACAGTTGGAAGGCAGCCCGGGGCAGAAAAGTCCATCTGACACCTCCAGTGAACTACCAGAAATCTGAAAGCAGAGCTGTGGATTAACTGATAGAACATCATCCTTGAGTCCCGCCCCCCCCCCCCAAAAGAAATACAAAAAAGCCCAGGCCTTACATTCAAGCACAAGGACAGGCGTGTGCACACACACACAATGAAATAACTATGCAGTCACACACTGTGAAACTAAAGGATGATAGTAAGGGGAGGAATACGAAGGTGCAATGCCTATGTGCTTTTGGTCATATAAAATGATAGTATCAAAATTAAAAATCACATGAAGCCCTGGGTTCGATTCCTCAGCACCACATATATAGAAAAATCCAGAAGGGGCACTGTGGCTCAAGTGGTAGAGTGCTCTAGCCTTGATCAAAAAGGAGCCAGGGACAGTGCTCAGGCCCTGAGTCCAAGGCCCAGGACTGGCAAAACAAAACAAAATTAAAAATAAACTAAAAGGAGAGTCCTGCTGAGAACTGAAAGGATCTTTCCCCGGCCATCCCAGAGGACCATGTGGAGATAATCACAGACAGGAGAAAAAGGTTCCTAAGAAGGTTTATTAGTGGGGCTATAGTTCCCACGGGAGAGAGAGCTATGTGGCAGTCTGCACCTTATGCAGGTGGCAGCTTCTCTCTCTGGGGATAAAGGGGAAGTAGGTAGGTAGTGAGTAGGAGTGGCTCCTTAGGTATAGGTGGATCTGGGGGCTAGTGGGAGGAGCTGAGGCCCTGAGGCTAGGGAAATGCTAACAAGGACAAAATGGAGTCTACAGTACTCCTTTTCTGTAACAGTTCTCCAAGGGTATTGCTTCAAAATTACTTGTATTAAAACCCAGTCTCTGTTTTTTTTTGAGAGAGAGAGTGAGAGAGAGAGAGAGAGAGAGAGAGAGAGAGAGTGTGTGTGTGTGTGTGTGTGTGTGTGTGTGTGTTGGTCGATCCTTAACTTAGGAATTGTGTTTTGTCCCTGAACATTTTTGCTCAAGGTTAGTACTCTCCCACTTGAGCTACAGTTCTACATTTAAGTTGATAAGTCTTATTTTCCTGCATAGCCTGGCTTCAAACCACGATCTTCAGATCTCAGCCTTCTGAATAGCTAGGAGTATAGGTGTGGGCCACTGGTTACAAGCTGTGTCTCCTTGCTTTCTGATTACTGCTCTTATATTTGTGTTGAGAAGCTGTGGACTGACAGGACAGGACATCTGGTAAAGAAAGTATTGTAAAACTTTACTCGAGTCTGAGTCTGGCCAGTGTGTACAGAAGACAGCATAAGGTAAACAGAAGACAGCATCAGGTAAGATGTTTCCTAATCATTTCTGGTTCACTGTCCTAGGCACTGAAGAGCTTGAAGAACTCTGAATTCTGACACACTTTGTAGAGAAAGCAGAAATAGGAGCAGCCTTTATTTTCTTTCATACTGCATTTTCTCCAAAGAGCATTTTGTGCAAATCTGTCCAGGTCCCACTTTATAAGAAGCATCCTAGTTATACTAGAGACCCTACTGTCAGAATGTGGTTAATTAGAGATGAGATTCTCATCGACTTTTCTGCCTGGAGTGGCTTCCAACCATGATCCTTAAATCTCAGTGTCCTGAGTTCCTGGGATTACAGGTGTGAGCCCAAAGTGCTTCTTTTTTTTTTTTTTTTTTTGCCAGTCCTGGGCCTTGGACTCAGGGCCTGAGCACTGTCCCTGGCTTCTTCCCGCTCAAGGCTAGCACTCTGCCACTTGAGCCACAGCGCCCCTTCTGGCCGTTTTCTGTATATGTGGTGCTGGGGAATCGAACCTAGGGCCTCGTGTATCCGAGGCAGGCACTCTTGCCACTAGGCTATATCCCCAGCCCCCCACAGTGCTTCTTAAACATTTGATGACCCTTGGTCATATGCTTCATTTTCTCCTTGAAACCATAAACTGCAGCTTACACTTAACAACACTGGTGAACACTCCTTTCCAATGCTCCCTACAGTGACACATGCATGATGGTGCAGTCTTGGCAATTTTAAGACCTACAGAGAAGATTGTGTGTGAGTGTGCACACGCACATGCACGTGTGCTGCATGTACTCATGCTGTTCCTGGGACTTGAACTCACGGCCTGGGTACTGTCTCTGAGCGTTTGTGCGCAAGGCTAGTGCTCTACCACTTGAACAAAGCTGCGTGCAGGTGGCTTTTGCCTTTAGTCCCAGCTTTTCAGGAGGCTGGGATCAGAGGATCATGGTTCGAAGCCGGCCCAGGCCAGGCAGAAAAGTCCATGAGATTCTTATCTCCAGTCAACCACACAAATCTGCAAGTAGAGCTGCAGCCTTGAGCACAAACACTCAGGGCCAGCACCCAAGACACTCACGACTTGGCTGCCCGGGCTGGCCTTGCCCCGCAATTCTCAGAGCTCAGCCTCCTGAGTAGCTGGGACGGCGGGCGGGAGCCACCGGCGGCTGCTTCACTCATTGTAAACCAAAGTTACTCAAAGGGCACGGCCCGACTTCCCTCCACAGCCGGAAGCTGGGAGCTGCGGCGGGCTCCGGGCCTACCCATCGGCGATATCGCGAGATTTCACACGAGAGGCCGGAGAGGCGGGAATCGGCGGTGGGGAAATCGCTGAGTCACCGCGGGCTTCCTGGGCCGGGGCCAGGGCTGCGCGTGGCGGTCGCCGGGAGAGGCGCTGGGCCCGGCCCGCGGGGCGAGGCGCGGGCGGGAGGAAAGGTAAACAGTCACGCCGCCCTCCCCGCTTCCCTCCGGCGGGGTGACCCGGGCTCCCTCCCGGCCCCTCCCCGTCCTGGAGGTGTGGGCGTCGGGACGCCGGGCGCCGCCCAGCTCCCGCCCAGCTCCCGCTGCAGTGCGGGGCCGGGGCCGCCGAGGCCCGGGCGGCGCGGCCTTCCCGCCTCGGGCGGAGACCTGAGGGGAGTGCCCCGCGCCCGGCCCTCCGGGCCTGCGGTCCCGGGTCGCCCGTGGTAGCCCCCGTAGCCGGCGGGGGGCCGAGGGCGGAGCGGGGCCGAGGGAAAGCCCGGCCCCGGAGGGCGCCGTGGAGGCCGCGGCCAGGTCCTTCCGGGAGGGTCGCCGGCGGGGGCCCCAGGCCGGTCCCGGCTCTGCGACTAAGGAGAAGTGGACCAGATTTGGGAGAGAGAGACTGAGTGGCTGTGGTGCCGGATGCCTGTAATTTAGGACTTGGGAGGTTGAAGGGTGGAGGGGCAGAGACTAGTTCACAAAACCGAACAGGAAGGGAAGTGGGGGCTCACCCCTGTGATCCCGCCTGCTGTGGTGCTGAGATCTGAGGGTCACAGTTGGAAGGCAGCCCGGGGCAGAAAAGTCCATCTGACACCTCCAGTGAACTACCAGAAATCTGAAAGCAGAGCTGTGGATTAACTGATAGAACATCATCCTTGAGTCCCGCCCCCCCCCCCCCAAAAGAAATACAAAAAAGCCCAGGCCTTACATTCAAGCACAAGGACAGGCGTGTGCACACACACACAATGAAATAACTATGCAGTCACACACTGTGAAACTAAAGGATGATAGTAAGGGGAGGAATACGAAGGTGCAATGCCTATGTGCTTTTGGTCATATAAAATGATAGTATCAAAATTAAAAATCACATGAAGCCCTGGGTTCGATTCCTCAGCACCACATATATAGAAAAATCCAGAAGGGGCACTGTGGCTCAAGTGGTAGAGTGCTCTAGCCTTGATCAAAAAGGAGCCAGGGACAGTGCTCAGGGCCCTGAGTCCAAGGCCCAGGACTGGCAAAACAAAACAAAATTAAAAATAAACTAAAAGGAGAGTCCTGCTGAGAACTGAAAGGATCTTTCCCGGCCATCCCAGAGGACCATGTGGAGATAATCACAGACAGGAGAAAAAGGTTCCTAAGAAGGTTTATTAGTGGGGCTATAGTTCCCACGGGAGAGAGAGCTATGTGGCAGTCTGCACCTTATGCAGGTGGCAGCTTCTCTCTCTGGGGATAAAGGGGAAGTAGGTAGGTAGTGAGTAGGAGTGGCTCCTTAGGTATAGGTGGATCTGGGGGCTAGTGGGAGGAGCTGAGGCCCTGAGGCTAGGGAAATGCTAACAAGGACAAATGGAGTCTACAGTACTCCTTTTCTGTAACAGTTCTCCAAGGGTATTGCTTCAAAATTACTTGTATTAAAACCCAGTCTCTGTTTTTTTTTGAGAGAGAGAGTGAGAGAGAGAGAGAGAGAGAGAGAGAGAGAGTGTGTGTGTGTGTGTGTGTGTGTGTGTGTGTGTGTGTTGGTCGATCCTTAACTTAGGAATTGTGTTTTGTCCCTGAACATTTTTGCTCAAGGTTAGTACTCTCCCACTTGAGCTACAGTTCTACATTTAAGTTGATAAGTCTTATTTTCCTGCATAGCCTGGCTTCAAACCACGATCTTCAGATCTCAGCCTTCTGAATAGCTAGGAGTATAGGTGTGGGCCACTGGTTACAAGCTGTGTCTCCTTGCTTTCTGATTACTGCTCTTATATTTGTGTTGAGAAGCTGTGGACTGACAGGACAGGACATCTGGTAAAGAAAGTATTGTAAAACTTTACTCGAGTCTGAGTCTGGCCAGTGTGTACAGAAGACAGCATAAGGTAAACAGAAGACAGCATCAGGTAAGATGTTTCCTAATCATTTCTGGTTCACTGTCCTAGGCACTGAAGAGCTTGAAGAACTCTGAATTCTGACACACTTTGTAGAGAAAGCAGAAATAGGAGCAGCCTTTATTTTCTTTCATACTGCATTTTCTCCAAAGAGCATTTTGTGCAAATCTGTCCAGGTCCCACTTTATAAGAAGCATCCTAGTTATACTAGAGAC
>NW_025962071.1:0-40897 GCF_023159225.1 Perognathus longimembris pacificus | reverse complement strand
TGTGGTGAGGAAACAGAGAAAAAAGCTCATTTAGGACCTGCACTTACGAGTAAACCTCCTGAGAATAAAAACAGCTGGAACTTGTTAAGGTAATTACACCGGGGAAAGGATAATGTACTGGGAACTCCTCAGAAGAATCTCATTTGAGGTGAGGGGATAGAGATAAAAGCTCATTTAGGAACGACATGAACATGCTGCGTAGGTAGCTGTTTATCAGTAATTATCTCCACTGAGATTAAGAAAAGCAGTAGCTTAATAAATTAAGTATTTCCTGGTATGGTTACTGTACTGGTAACTCCCCAAAAGAATCTGGATTGGGGTGAGGGAACAGAGAAAAAAGCTCATTTAGGACCTGCACTTACGAAGCGGGTAGGCAGCTGTATATCAGGGAGTAAACCTTCCCTGAATAAAAACAGCTGGAGCTTGTTAAGGTAATTACACAGGGGAAAGGATAATGTACTGGGAACTCCTCAGAAGAATCTGATTTGTGGTGAGGGGAGAGAGATAAAAGCTCATTTAGGAACGACATGAACATGCTGCGTAGGTAGCTGTTTATCAGTAAATATGTCCACTGAGATTAAGAAAAGCAGTAGCTTAAAAATTAAGTACTTCCTGGTATGGTTACTGTACTGGTACCTCCCCAAAAGAACCTGGATTGTGGTGAAGGAACAGAGAAAAAAGCTCATTTAGGACCTGCACTTACGAGTAAACCTCCTGAGAATAAAAACAGCTGGAGATTGTTAAGGTAATTACACAGGGGAAAGGATAATGTACTGGGAACTCCTCAGAAGAATCTGATTTGTGTTGAGGGGAGAGAGATAAAAGCTCATTTAGGAACGAATAACATGCTGCGTAGGTAGCTGTTTATCAGTAAATATCTCCACTGAGATTAAGAAAAGCAGTAGCTTAATAAATTAAGTTCTTCCTGGTATGGTTACTGTACTGGTAACTCCCCAAAAGAATCTGGATTGTGGTGAGGGAACAGAGAAAAAAGCTCATTTAGGACCTGCACTTACGAAGGGGGTAGGCAGCTGTATATCAGGGGGTAAACTTTCTGAGATTAAAAACAGCTGGAGCTTGTTAAGGTAATTACACAGGGGAAAGGATAATGTACTGGGAACTCCTCAGAAGAATCTGATTTGTGGTGAGGGGAGAGAGATAAAAGCTCATTTAGGAACGACATGAACATGCTGCGTAGGTAGCTGTTTATCAGTAATATCTCCACTGAGATTAAGAAAATCAGTAGCTTAATAAATTAAGTACTTCCTGGTATGGTTACTGTACTGGTAACTCCCCAAAAGAATCTGGATTGGGGTGAGGGAACAGAGAAAAAAGCTCATTTAGGACCTGCACTTACGAGTAAACCTCCTGAGAATAAAAACAGCTGGAACTTGTTAAGGTAATTACACCGGGGAAAGGATAATGTACTGGGAACTCCTCAGAAGAATCTGATTTGTGGTGAGGGGAGAGAGATAAAAGCTCATTTAGGAACGACATGAACATGCTGCGTAGGTAGCTGTTTATCAGTAAATATCTCCACTGAGATTAAGAAAAGCAGTAGCTTAATAAATTAAGTACTTCCTGGTATGGTTACTGTACTGGTAACTCCCCAAAGTAATCTGGATTGTGGTGAGGGAACAGAGAAAAAAGCTCATTTAGGACCTGCACTTACGAAGGGGGTAGGCAGCTGTATGTCAGGGAGTAAACCTTCCCTGAATAAAAACAGCTGGAGCTTGTTAAGGTAATTACACAGAGGAAAGGATAATGTACTGGGAACTCCTCAGAAGAATCTGATTCGTGGTGAGGGGAGAGAGATAAAAGCTCATTTAGGAACGACATGAACATGCTGCGTAGGTAGCTGTTTTTCAGTAAATATCTCCACTGAGATTAAAAAAAGCAGTAGCTTAATAAATTAAGTACTTCCTGGTATGGTTACTGTACTGGTACCTCCCCAAAAGAATCTGGATTGTGGTGAGGGAACAGAGAAAAAAGCTCATTTAGGACCTGCACTTACGAAGGGGGTAGGCAGCTGTATATCAGGGAGTAAACCTTCCCTGAATAAAAACAGCTGGAGCTTGTTAAGGTAATTACACAGGGGAAAGGATAATGTACCGGCAACTCCTCAGAAGAATCTGATTTGTGGTGAGGGGAGAGAGATAAAAGCTCATTTAGGAACGACATGAACATGCTGCGTTGGTAGCTGTTTATCAGTAAATATCTCCACTGAGATTAAGAAAAGCAGTAGCTTAATAAATTAAGTACTTCCTGGTATGGATACTGTACTGGTAACTCCCCAAAAGAATCTGAATAGTGGTGAGGGAACAGAGAAAAAAGCTCATTTAGGACCTGCACTTACGAAGGGCGTAGGCAGCTGTATATCAGGGAGTAAACCTTCTGAGAATTAAAACAGCTGGAGCCTGTTAAGGTAATTACACAGGGGAAAGGATAATGTACTGGGAACTCCTCAGAAGAATCTGATTTGTGGTGAGGGGAGAGAGATAAAAGCTCATTTAGGAACGACATGAACATGCTGCGTAGGTAGCTGTTTATCAGTAAATATGTCCACTGAGATTAAGAAAAGCAGTAGCTTAAAAATTAAGTACTTCCTGGTATGGTTACTGTACTGGTACCTCCCCAAAAGAACCTGGATTGTGGTGAAGGAACAGAGAAAAAAGCTCATTTAGGACCTGCACTTACGAGTAAACCTCCTGAGAATAAAAACAGCTGGAGATTGTTAAGGTAATTACACAGGGGAAAGGATAATGTACTGGGAACTCCTCAGAAGAATCTGATTTGTGTTGAGGGGAGAGAGATAAAAGCTCATTTAGGAACGACAATAACATGCTGCGTAGGTAGCTGTTTATCAGTAAATATCTCCACTGAGATTAAGAAAAGCAGTAGCTTAATAAATTAAGTTCTTCCTGGTATGGTTACTGTACTGGTAACTCCCCAAAAGAATCTGGATTGTGGTGAGGGAACAGAGAAAAAAGCTCATTTAGGACCTGCACTTACGAAGGGGGTAGGCAGCTGTATATCAGGGGGTAAACCTTCTGAGATTAAAAACAGCTGGAGCTTGTTATGGTAATTACACAGGGGAAAGGATAATGTATTGGGAACTCCTCAGAAGAATCTGATTTGTGGTGAGGGGAGAGAGATAAATGCTCATTTAGGAACGACATGAACATGCTGCGTAGGTAGCTGTTTATCAGTAAATATCTCCACTGAGATTAAGAAAATCAGTAGCTTAATAAATTAAGTACTTCCTGGTATGGTTACTGTACTGGTAACTCCCCAAAAGAATCTGGATTGTGGTGAGGGAACAGAGAAAAAAGCTCATTTAGGACCTGCACCTACGAAGGGGCTAGGCAGCTGTATATCAGGGAGTAAACCTTCTGAGAATAAAAACAGCTGGAGCTTGTTAAGGTAATTACACAGGGGAAAGGATAATGTACTGGGAACTCCTCAGAAGAATCTGATTTGTGGTGAGGGGAGAGAGATAAAAGCTCATTTAGGAACGACATGAACATGCTGCGTAGGTAGCTGTTTATCAGTAAATATCTCCACTGAGATTAAAAAAAGCAGTAGCTTAATAAATTAAGTACTTCCTGCTATGGTTACTGTACTGGTAACTCCCCAAAAGAATCTGGATTGTGGTAGGGGAACAGAGAATAAAGCTCATTTAGGACCTGCACTTACGAAGGGGGTAGGCAGCTGTATATCAGGGAGTAAAACTTCCCTGAATAAAAACAGCTGGAGCTTGTTAAGGTAATTACACAGGGGAAAGGATAATGTACCGGGAACTCCTCAGAAGAATCTGATTTGTGGTGAGGGGAGAGAGATAAAAGCTCATTTAGGAACGACATGAACATGCTGCGTTGGTAGCTGTTTATCAGTAAATATCTCCACTGAGATTAAGAAAAGCAGTAGCGTAATAAATTAAGTACTTCCTGTTATGGTTACTGTACTGGTAACTCCCCAAAAGAATCTGGATTGTCGTGAGGGAACAGAGAAAAAAGCTCATTTAGGACCTGCACTTACGAAGGGTTAGGCAGCTGTATATCAGGGAGTAAACCTTCTGAGAATAAAAACAGCTGGAGCTTGTTAAGGTAATTACACAGGGGAAAGGATAATGTACTGGGAACTCCTCAGAAGAATCTGATTTGTGGTTAGGGGAGAGAGATAAAAGCTCATTTAGGAACGACATGAACATGCTGCGTAGGTAGCTGTTTATCAGTAAATATCTCCACTGAGATTAAGAAAAGCAGTAGCTTAATAAATTAAGTACTTCCTGGTATGGTTACTGTACTAGTAACTCCCCGAAAGAATCTGGATTGTGGTGAGGAAACAGAGAAAAAAGCTCATTTAGGACCTGCACTTACGAGTAAACCTCCTGAGAATAAAAACAGCTGGAACTTGTTAAGGTAATTACACCGGGGAAAGGATAATGTACTGGGAACTCCTCAGAAGAATCTCATTTGAGGTGAGGGGATAGAGATAAAAGCTCATTTAGGAACGACATGAACATGCTGCGTAGGTAGCTGTTTATCAGTAATTATCTCCACTGAGATTAAGAAAAGCAGTAGCTTAATAAATTAAGTATTTCCTGGTATGGTTACTGTACTGGAAACTCCCCAAAAGAATCTGGATTGGGGTGAGGGAACAGAGAAAAAAGCTCATTTAGGACCTGCACTTACGAAGCGGGTAGGCAGCTGTATATCAGGGAGTAAACCTTCCCTGAATAAAAACAGCTGGAGCTTGTTAAGGTAATTACACAGGGGAAAGGATAATGTACTGGGAACTCCTCAGAAGAATCTGATTTGTGGTGAGGGGAGAGAGATAAAAGCTCATTTAGGAACGACATGAACATGCTGCGTAGGTAGCTGTTTATCAGTAAATATGTCCACTGAGATTAAGAAAAGCAGTAGCTTAAAAATTAAGTACTTCCTGGTATGGTTACTGTACTGGTACCTCCCCAAAAGAACCTGGATTGTGGTGAAGGAACAGAGAAAAAAGCTCATTTAGGACCTGCACTTACGAGTAAACCTCCTGAGAATAAAAACAGCTGGAGATTGTTAAGGTAATTACACAGGGGAAAGGATAATGTACTGGGAACTCCTCAGAAGAATCTGATTTGTGTTGAGGGGAGAGAGATAAAAGCTCATTTAGGAACGACAATAACATGCTGCGTAGGTAGCTGTTTATCAGTAAATATCTCCACTGAGATTAAGAAAAGCAGTAGCTTAATAAATTAAGTTCTTCCTGGTATGGTTACTGTACTGGTAACTCCCCAAAAGAATCTGGATTGTGGTGAGGGAACAGAGAAAAAAGCTCATTTAGGACCTGCACTTACGAAGGGGGTAGGCAGCTGTATATCAGGGGGTAAACTTTCTGAGATTAAAAACAGCTGGAGCTTGTTAAGGTAATTACACAGGGGAAAGGATAATGTACTGGGAACTCCTCAGAAGAATCTGATTTGTGGTGAGGGGAGAGAGATAAAAGCTCATTTAGGAACGACATGAACATGCTGCGTAGGTAGCTGTTTATCAGTAAATATCTCCACTGAGATTAAGAAAATCAGTAGCTTAATAAATTAAGTACTTCCTGGTATGGTTACTGTACTGGTAACTCCCCAAAAGAATCTGGATTGGGGTGAGGGAACAGAGAAAAAAGCTCATTTAGGACCTGCACTTACGAGTAAACCTCCTGAGAATAAAAACAGCTGGAACTTGTTAAGGTAATTACACCGGGGAAAGGATAATGTACTGGGAACTCCTCAGAAGAATCTCATTTGAGGTGAGGGGAGAGAGATAAAAGCTCATTTAGGAACGACATGAACATGCTGCGTAGGTAGCTGTTTATCAGTAATTATCTCCACTGAGATTAAGAAAAGCAGTAGCTTAATAAATTAAGTACTTCCTGGTATGGTTACTGTACTGGTAACTCCCCAAAAGAATCTGGATTGGGGTGAGGGAACAGAGAAAAAAGCTCATTTAGGACCTGCACTTACGAAGCGGGTAGGCAGCTGTATATCAGGGAGTAAACCTTCCCTGAATAAAAACAGCTGGAGCTTGTTAAGGTAATTACACAGGGGAAAGGATAATGTACTGGGAACTCCTCAGAAGAATCTGATTTGTGGTGAGGGGAGAGAGATAAAAGCTCATTTAAGAACGACATGAACATGCTGCGTAGGTAGCTGTTTATCAGTAAATATCTCCACTGAGATTAAAAAAAGCAGTAGCTTAATAAATTAAGTACTTCCTGGTATGGTTACTGTACTGGTAACTCCCCAAAAGAATCTGGATTGTGGTGAGGGAACAGAGAATAAAGCTCATTTTGGACCTGCACTTACGAAGGGGGTAGGCAGCTGTATATCAGGGAGTAAACCTTCCCTGAATAAAAACAGCTGGAGCTTGTTAAGGTAATTACACAGGGGAAAGGATAATGTACTGGGAACTCCTCAGAAGAATCTGATTTGTGGTGAGGGGAGAGAGATAAAAGCTCATTTAGGAACGACATGAACATGCTGCGTAGGTAGCTGTTTATCAGTAAATATCTCCACTGAGATTAAAAAAAGTAGTAGCTTAATAAATTAAGTACTTCCTGGTATGGTTACTGTACTGGTAACTCCCCAAAAGAATCTGGATTGTGGTGAGGGAACAGAGAAAAAAGCTCATTTAGGACCTGCACCTACGAAGGGGCTAGGCAGCTGTATATCAGGGAGTAAACCTTCTGAGAATAAAAACAGCTGGAGCTTGTTAAGGTAATTACACAGGGGAAAGGATAATGTACTGGGAACTCCTCAGAAGAATCTGATTTGTGGTGAGGGGAGAGAGATAAAAGCTCATTTAGGAACGACATGAACATGCTGTGTAGGTAGCTGTTTATCAGTAAATATCTCCACTGAGATTAAGAAAAGCAGTAGCTTAATAAATTAAGTACTTCCTGGTATGGTCACTGTACTGGTAACTCCCCAAAAGAATCTGGATTGTGGTGAGGGAACAGAGAAAAAAGCTCATTTAGGACCTGCACTTACGAAGGGGGTACGCAGCTGTATATCAGGGAGTAAACCTTCTGAGAATAAAAACAGCTGGAGCTTGTTAAGGTAATTACACAGGGGAAAGGATAATGTACTGGGAACTCCTCAGAAGAATCTGATTTGTGGTGAGGGGAGAGAGATAAAAGCTCATTTAGGAACGACATGAACATGCTGCGTAGGTAGCTGTTTATCAGTAAATATCTCCACTGAGATTAAAAAAAGCAGTAGCTTAATAAATTAAGTACTTCCTGGTATGGTTACTGTACTGGTAACTCCCCAAAAGAATCTGGATAGTGGTGAGGGAACAGAGAAAAAAGCTCATTTAGGACCTGCACCTACGAAGGGGCTAGGCAGCTGTATATCAGGGAGTAAACCTTCTGAGAATAAAAACAGCTGGAGCTTGTTAAGGTAATTACACAGGGGAAAGGATAATGTACTGGGAACTCCTCAGAAGAATCTGATTTGTGGTGAGGGGAGAGAGATAAAAGCTCATTTAGGAACGACATGAACATGCTGCGTAGGTAGCTGTTTATCAGTAAATATCTCCACTGAGATTAAGAAAAGCAGTAGCTTAATAAATTAAGTACTTCCTGGTATCATTACTGTACTGGTAACTCCCCAAAAGAATCTGGATTGTGGTGAGGGAACAGAGAAAAAAGCTCATTTAGGACCTGCACTTACGAAGGGTTAGGCAGCTGTATATCAGGGAGTAAACCTTCTGAGAATAAAAACAGCTGGAGCTTGTTAAGGTAATTACACAGGGGAAAGGATAATGTACTGGGAACTCCTCAGAAGAATCTGATTTGTGGTGAGGGGAGAGAGATAAAAGCTCATTTAGGAACGACATGAACATGCTGCGTAGGTAGCTGTTTATCAGTAAATATCTCCACTGAGATTAAGAAAAGCAGTAGCTTAATAAATTAAGTACTTCCTGGTATGGTTACTGTACTGGTAACTCCCCAAAAGAATCTGGATTGTGGTGAGGGAACAGAGAAAAAAGCTCATTTAGGACCTGCACTTACGAAGGGGGTAGGCAGCTGTATATCAGGGAGTAAACCTTCTGAGAATAAAAACAGCTGGAGCTTGTTATGGTAATTACACAGGGGAAAGGATAATGTACTGGGAACTCCTCAGAAGAATCTGATTTGTGGTGAGGGGAGCGAGATAAAAGCTCATTTAAGAACGACATGAACATGCTGCGTAGGTAGCTGTTTATCAGTAAATATCTCCACTGAGATTAAGAAAAGCAGTAGCTTAATAAATTAAGTACTTCCTGGTATGGTTACTGTACTAGTAACTCCCCAAAAGAATCTGGATTGTGGTGAGGAAACAGAGAAAAAAGCTCATTTAGGACCTGCACTTACGAGTAAACCTCCTGAGAATAAAAACAGCTGGAGCTTGTTAAGGTAATTACACAGGGGAAAGGATAATGTACTGGGAACTCCTCAGAAGAATCTCATTTGTGGTGAGGGGAGAGAGATAAAAGCTCATTTAGGAACGACATAAACATGCTGCGTAGGTAGCTGTTTATCAGTAAATATCTCCACTGAGATTAAGAAAAGCAGTAGGTTAATAAATTACGTACTTCCTGGTATGGTTACTGTACTGGTAACTCCCCAAAAGAATCTGGATTGTGGTGAGGGAATAGAGAAAAAAGCTCATTTAGGACCTGCACTTACGAAGGGGGTAGGCAGCTGTATATCAGGGAGTAAACCTTCTGAGAATAAAAACAGCTGGAGCTTGTTAAGGTAATTACACAGGGGAAAGGATAATGTACTGGGAACTCCTCAGAAGAATCTGATTTGTGGTGAGGGGAGAGAGATAAAAGCTCATTTAGGAACGACATGAACATGCTGCGTAGGTAGCTGTTTATCAGTAAATATCTCCACTGAGATTAAGAAAAGCAGTAGCTTAATAAATTAAGTACTTCCTGGTATGGTTACTGTACTGGTAACTCCCCAAAGTAATCTGGATTGTGGTGAGGGAACAGAGAAAAAAGCTCATTTAGGACCTGCACTTACGAAGGGGGTAGGCAGCTGTATGTCAGGGAGTAAACCTTCCCTGAATAAAAACAGCTGGAGCTTGTTAAGGTAATTACACAGGGGAAAGGATAATGTACTGGGAACTCCTCAGAAGAATCTGATTTGTGGTGAGGGGAGAGAGATAAAAGCTCATTTAGGAACGACATGAACATGCTGCGTAGGTAGCTGTTTTTCAGTAAATATCTCCACTGAGATTAAAATAAGCAGTAGCTTAATAAATTAAGTACTTCCTGGTATGGTTACTGTACTGGTACCTCCCCAAAAGAATCTGGATTGTGGTGAGGGAACAGAGAAAAAAGCTCATTTAGGACCTGCACTTACGAAGGGGGTAGGCAGCTGTATATCAGGGAGTAAACCTTCCCTGAATAAAAACAGCTGGAGCTTGTTAAGGTAATTACACAGGGGAAAGGATAATGTACTGGGAACTCCTCAGAAGAATCTGATTAGTGGTGAGGGGAGAGAGATAAAAGCTCATTTAGGAACGACATGAACATGATGTGTAGGTAGCTGTTTATCAGTAATTATCTCCACTGAGATTAAACAAAGCAGTAGCTTAATAAATTAAGTACTTCATGGTATGGTTACTGTACTGGTAACTCCCCAAAAGAATCTGGATTGTGGTGAGGGAACAGAGAAAAAAGCTCATTTAGGACCTGCACTTACGAAGGGGGTAGGCAGCTGTATATCAGGGAGTAAACCATCTGAGAATAAAAACAGCTGGAGCTTGTTAAGGTAATTACACAGGGGAAAGGATAATGTACCGGCAACTCCTCAGAAGAATCTGATTTGTGGTGAGGGGAGAGAGATAAAAGCTCATTTAGGAACGACATGAACATGCTGCGTTGGTAGCTGTTTATCAGTAAATATCTCCACTGAGATTAAGAAAAGCAGTAGCTTAATAAATTAAGTACTTCCTGGTATGGATACTGTACTGGTAACTCCCCAAAAGAATCTGGATAGTGGTGAGGGAACAGAGAAAAAAGCTCATTTAGGACCTGCACTTACGAAGGGCGTAGGCAGCTGTATATCAGGGAGTAAACCTTCTGAGAATTAAAACAGCTGGAGCCTGTTAAGGTAATTACACAGGGGAAAGGATAATGTACTGGGAACTCCTCAGAAGAATCTGATTTGTGGTGAGGGGAGAGAGATAAAAGCTCATTTAGGAACGACATGAACATGCTGCGTAGGTAGCTGTTTATCAGTAAATATGTCCACTGAGATTAAGAAAAGCAGTAGCTTAAAAATTAAGTACTTCCTGGTATGGTTACTGTACTGGTACCTCCCCAAAAGAACCTGGATTGTGGTGAAGGAACAGAGAAAAAAGCTCATTTAGGACCTGCACTTACGAGTAAACCTCCTGAGAATAAAAACAGCTGGAGATTGTTAAGGTAATTACAAAGGGGAAAGGATAATGTACTGGGAACTCCTCAGAAGAATCTGATTTGTGTTGAGGGGAGAGAGATAAAAGCTCATTTAGGAACGACAATAACATGCTGCGTAGGTAGCTGTTTATCAGTAAATATCTCCACTGAGATTAAGAAAAGCAGTAGCTTAATAAATTAAGTTCTTCCTGGTATGGTTACTGTACTGGTAACTCCCCAAAAGAATCTGGATTGTGGTGAGGGAACAGAGAAAAAAGCTCATTTAGGACCTGCACTTACGAAGGGGGTAGGCAGCTGTATATCAGGGGGTAAACCTTCTGAGATTAAAAACAGCTGGAGCTTGTTAAGGTAATTACACAGGGGAAAGGATAATGTACTGGGAACTCCTCAGAAGAATCTGATTTGTGGTGAGGGGAGAGAGATAAAAGCTCATTTAGGAACGACATGAACATGCTGCGTAGGTAGCTGTTTATCAGTAAATATCTCCACTGAGATTAAGAAAATCAGTAGCTTAATAAATTAACTACTTCCTGGTATGGTTACTGTACTGGTAACTCCCCAAAAGAATCTGGATTGTGGTGAGGGAACAGAGAAAAAATCTCATTTAGGACCTGCACTTACGAAGGGGGTAGGCAGCTGTATATCAGGGAGTAAACCTTCCCTGAATAAAAACAGCTGGAGCTTGATAAGGTAATTACACAGGGGAAAGGATAATGTACTGGGAACTCCTCAGAAGAATCTCATTTGAGGTGAGGGGAGAGAGATAAAAGCTCATTTAGGAACGACATGAACATGCTGCGTTGGTAGCTGTTTATCAGTAAATATCTCCACTGAGATTAAGAAAAGCAGTAGCTTAATAAATTAAGTACTTCCTGGTATAGTTACTGTACTAGTAACTCCCCGAAAGAATCTGGATTGTGGTGAGGAAACAGAGAAAAAAGCTCATTTAGGACCTGCACTTACGAGTAAACCTCCTGAGAATAAAAACAGCTGGAAATTGTTAAGGTAATTACACCGGGGAAAGGATAATGTACTGGGAACTCCTCAGAAGAATCTCATTTGAGGTGAGGGGAGAGAGATAAAAGCTCATTTAGGAACGACATGAACATGCTGCGTAGGTAGCTGTTTATCAGTAATTATCTCCACTGAGATTAAGAAAAGCAGGAGCTTAATAAATTAAGTACTTCCTGGTATGGTTACTGTACTGGTAACTCCCCAAAAGAATCTGGATTGGGGTGAGGGAACAGAGAAAAAAGCTCATTTAGGACCTGCACTTACGAAGCGGGTAGGCAGCTGTATATCAGGGAGTAAATCTTCCCTGAATAAAAACAGCTGGAGCTTGTTAAGGTAATTACACAGGGGAAAGGATAATGTACTGGGAACTCCTCAGAAGAATCTGATTTGTGGTGAGGGGAGAGAGATAAAAGCTCATTTAAGAACGACATGAACATGCTGCGTAGGTAGCTGTTTATCAGTAAATATCTCCACTGAGATTAAAAAAAGCAGTAGCTTAATAAATTAAGTACTTCCTGGTATGGTTACTGTACTGGTAACTCCCCAAAAGAATCTGGATTGTGGTGAGGGAACAGAGAATAAAGCTCATTTTGGACCTGCACTTACGAAGGGGGTAGGCAGCTGTATATCAGGGAGTAAACCTTCCCTGAATAAAAACAGCTGGAGCTTGTTAAGGTAATTACACAGGGGAAAGGATAATGTACTGGGAACTCCTCAGAAGAATCTGATTTGTGGTGAGGGGAGAGAGATAAAAGCTCATTTAGGAACGACATGAACATGCTGCGTAGGTAGCTGTTTATCAGTAAATATCTCCACTGAGATTAAAAAAAGCAGTAGCTTAATAAATTAAGTACTTCCTGGTATGGTTACTGTACTGGTAACTCCCCAAAAGAATCTGGATAGTGGTGAGGGAACAGAGAAAAAAGCTCATTTAGGACCTGCACCTACGAAGGGGCTAGGCAGCTGTATATCAGGGAGTAAACCTTCTGAGAATAAAAACAGCTGGAGCTTGTTAAGGTAATTACACAGGGGAAAGGATAATGTACTGGGAACTCCTCAGAAGAATCTGATTTGTGGTGAGGGGAGAGAGATAAAAGCTCATTTAGGAACGACATGAACATGCTGCGTAGGTAGCTGTTTATCAGTAAATATCTCCACTGAGATTAAGAAAAGCAGGAGCTTAATAAATTAAGTACTTCCTGGTATCATTACTGTACTGGTCACTCCCCAAAAGAATCTGGATTGTTTTGAGGGAACAGAGAAAAAAGCTCATTTAGGACCTGCACTTACGAAGGGTTAGGCAGCTGTATATCAGGGAGTAAACCTTCGGAGAATAAAAACAGCTGGAGCTTGTTAAGGTAATTACACAGGGGAAAGGATAATGTACTGGGAACTCCTCAGAAGAATCTGATTTGTGGTGAGGGGAGAGAGATAAAAGCTCATTTAGGAACGACATGAACATGCTGCGTAGGTAGCTGTTTATCAGTAAATATCTCCACTGAGATTAAGAAAAGCAGTAGCATAATAAATTAAGTACTTCCTGGTATGGTTACTGTACTGGTAACTCCCCAAAAGAATCTGGATTGTGGTGAGGGAACAGAGAAAAAAGCTCATTTAGGACCTGCACTTACGAAGGGGGTAGGCAGCTGTATATCAGGGAGTAAACCTTCTGAGAATAAAAACAGCTGGAGCTTGTTAAGGTAATTACACAGGGGAAAGGATAATGTACTGGGAACTCCTCAGAAGAATCTGATTTGTGGTGAGGGGAGCGAGATAAAAGCTCATTTAAGAACGACATGAACATGCTGCGTAGGTAGCTGTTTATCAGTAAATATCTCCACTGAGATTAAGAAAAGCAGTAGCTTAATAAATTAAGTACTTCCTGGTATGGTTACTGTACTGGTAACTCCCCAAAAGAATCTGGATTGTGGTGAGGAAACAGAGAAAAAAGCTCATTTAGGACCTGCACTTACGAAGGGGCTAGGCAGCTGTATATCAGGGAGTAAACCTTCCCTGAATAAAAACAGCTGGAGCTTGTTAAGGTAATTACACAGGGGAAAGGATAATGTACTGGGAACTCCTCAGAAGAATCTGATTTGTGGTGAGGGGAGAGAGATAAAAGCTCATTTAGGAACGACATGAACATGCTGCGTAGGTAGCTGTTTATCAGTAAATATCTCCACTGAGATTAAGAAAAGAAGTAGCTTAATAAATTAAGTACTTCCTGGTATGGTTACTGTACTGGTAACTCCCCAAAGTAATCTGGATTGTGGTGAGGGAACAGAGAAAAAAGCTCATTTAGGACCTGCACTTACGAAGGGGGTAGGCAGCTGTATGTCAGGGAGTAAACCTTCCCTGAATAAAAACAGCTGGAGCTTGTTAAGGTAATTACACAGGGGAAAGGATAATGTACTGGGAACTCCTCAGAAGAATCTGATTTGTGGTGAGGGGAGAGAGATAAAAGCTCATTTAGGAACGACATGAACATGATGTGTAGGTAGCTGTTTATCAGTAATTATCTCCACTGAGATTAAACAAAGCAGTAGCTTAATAAATTAAGTACTTCATGGTATGGTTACTGTACTGGTAACTCCCCAAAAGAATCTGGATTGTGGTGAGGGAACAGAGAAAAAAGCTCATTTAGGACCTGCACTTACGAAGGGGGTAGGCAGCTGTATATCAGGGAGTAAACCATCTGAGAATAAAAACAGCTGGAGCTTGTTAAGGTAATTACACAGGGGAAAGGATAATGTACCGGCAACTCCTCAGAAGAATCTGATTTGTGGTGAGGGGAGAGAGATAAAAGCTCATTTAGGAACGACATGAACATGCTGCGTTGGTAGCTGTTTATCAGTAAATATCTCCACTGAGATTAAGAAAAGCAGTAGCTTAATAAATTAAGTACTTCCTGGTATGGATACTGTACTGGTAACTCCCCAAAAGAATCTGGATAGTGGTGAGGGAACAGAGAAAAAAGCTCATTTAGGACCTGCACTTACGAAGGGCGTAGGCAGCTGTATATCAGGGAGTAAACCTTCTGAGAATTAAAACAGCTGGAGCCTGTTAAGGTAATTACACAGGGGAAAGGATAATGTACTGGGAACTCCTCAGAAGAATCTGATTTGTGGTGAGGGGAGAGAGATAAAAGCTCATTTAGGAACGACATGAACATGCTGCGTAGGTAGCTGTTTATCAGTAAATATGTCCACTGAGATTAAGAAAAGCAGTAGCTTAAAAATTAAGTACTTCCTGGTATGGTTACTGTACTGGTACCTCCCCAAAAGAACCTGGATTGTGGTGAAGGAACAGAGAAAAAAGCTCATTTAGGACCTGCACTTACGAGTAAACCTCCTGAGAATAAAAACAGCTGGAGATTGTTAAGGTAATTACACAGGGGAAAGGATAATGTACTGGGAACTCCTCAGAAGAATCTGATTTGTGTTGAGGGGAGAGAGATAAAAGCTCATTTAGGAACGACAATAACATGCTGCGTAGGTAGCTGTTTATCAGTAAATATCTCCACTGATTTTAAGAAAAGCAGTAGCTTAATAAATTAAGTTCTTCCTGGTATGGTTACTGTACTGGTAACTCCCCAAAAGAATCTGGATTGTGGTGAGGGAACAGAGAAAAAAGCTCATTTAGGACCTGCACTTACGAAGGGGGTAGGCAGCTGTATATCAGGGGGTAAACTTTCTGAGATTAAAAACAGCTGGAGCTTGTTAAGGTAATTACACAGGGGAAAGGATAATGTACTGGGAACTCCTCAGAAGAATCTGATTTGTGGTGAGGGGAGAGAGATAAAAGCTCATTTAGGAACGACATGAACATGCTGCGTAGGTAGCTGTTTATCAGTAAATATCTCCACTGAGATTAAGAAAATCAGTAGCTTAATAAATTAAGTACTTCCTGGTATGGTTACTGTACTGGTAACTCCCCAAAAGAATCTGGATTGGGGTGAGGGAACAGAGAAAAAAGCTCATTTAGGACCTGCACTTACGAGTAAACCTCCTGAGAATAAAAACAGCTGGAACTTGTTAAGGTAATTACACCGGGGAAAGGATAATGTACTGGGAACTCCTCAGAAGAATCTCACTTGAGGTGAGGGGAGAGAGATAAAAGCTCATTTAGGAACGACATGAACATGCTGCGTAGGTAGCTGTTTATCAGTAATTATCTCCACTGAGATTAAGAAAAGCAGTAGCTTAATAAATTAAGTACTTCCTGGTATGGTTACTGTACTGGTAACTCCCCAAAAGAATCTGGATTGGGGTGAGGGAACAGAGAAAAAAGCTCATTTAGGACCTGCACTTACGAAGCGGGTAGGCAGCTGTATATCAGGGAGTAAACCTACCCTGAATAAAAACAGCTGGAGCTTGTTAAGGTAATTACACAGGGGAAAGGATAATGTACTGGGAACTCCTCAGAAGAATCTGATTTGTGGTGAGGGGAGAGAGATAAAAGCTCATTTAAGAACGACATGAACATGCTGCGTAGGTAGCTGTTTATCAGTAAATATCTCCACTGAGATTAAAAAAAGCAGTAGCTTAATAAATTAAGTACTTCCTGGTATGGTTACTGTACTGGTAACTCCCCAAAAGAATCTGGATTGTGGTGAGGGAACAGAGAATAAAGCTCATTTTGGACCTGCACTTACGAAGGGGGTAGGCAGCTGTATATCAGGGAGTAAACCTTCCCTGAATAAAAACAGCTGGAGCTTGTTAAGGTAATTACACAGGGGAAAGGATAATGTACTGGGAACTCCTCAGAAGAATCTGATTTGTGGTGAGGGGAGAGAGATAAAAGCTCATTTAGGAACGACAATAACATGCTGCGTAGGTAGCTGTTTATCAGTAAATATCTCCACTGAGATTAAAAAAAGTAGTAGCTTAATAAATTAAGTACTTCCTGGTATGGTTACTGTACTGGTAACTCCCCAAAAGAATCTGGATTGTG
Organism: Perognathus longimembris pacificus; assembly: GCF_023159225.1. NCBI lineage: Eukaryota > Metazoa > Chordata > Mammalia > Rodentia > Heteromyidae > Perognathus > Perognathus longimembris. The sequence continues at coordinate 24,470 of NW_025962071.1, read as the reverse complement.
GTGAGGGAACAGAGAAAAAAGCTCATTTAGGACCTGCACCTACGAAGGGGCTATGCAGCTGTATATCAGGGAGTAAACCTTCTGAGAATAAAAACAGCTGGAGCTTGTTAAGGTAATTACACAGGGGAAAGGATAATGTACTGGGAACTCCTCAGAAGAATCTGATTTGTGGTGAGGGGAGAGAGATAAAAGCTCATTTAGGAACGACATGAACATGCTGTGTAGGTAGCTGTTTATCAGTAAATATCTCCACTGAGATTAAGAAAAGCAGTATCTTAATAAATTAAGTACTTCCTGGTATGGTCACTGTACTGGTAACTCCCCAAAAGAATCTGGATTGTGGTGAGGGAACAGAGAAAAAAGCTCATTTAGGACCTGCACTTACGAAGGGGGTACGCAGCTGTATATCAGGGAGTAAACCTTCTGAGAATAAAAACAGCTGGAGCTTGTTAAGGTAATTACACAGGGGAAAGGATAATGTACTGGGAACTCCTCAGAAGAATCTGATTTGTGGTGAGGGGAGAGAGATAAAAGCTCATTTAGGAACGACATGAACATGCTGCGTAGGTAGCTGTTTATCAGTAAATATCTCCACTGAGATTAAAAAAAGCAGTAGCTTAATAAATTAAGTACTTCCTGGTATGGTTACTGTACTGGTAACTCCCCAAAAGAATCTGGATAGTGGTGAGGGAACAGAGAAAAAAGCTCATTTAGGACCTGCACCTACGAAGGGGCTAGGCAGCTGTATATCAGGGAGTAAACCTTCTGAGAATAAAAACAGCTGGAGCTTGTTAAGGTAATTACACAGGGGAAAGGATAATGTACTGGGAACTCCTCAGAAGAATCTGATTTGTGGTGAGGGGAGAGAGATAAAAGCTCATTTAGGAACGACATGAACATGCTGCGTAGGTAGCTGTTTATCAGTAAATATCTCCACTGAGATTAAGAAAAGCAGTAGCTTAATAAATTAAGTACTTCCTGGTATCATTACTGTACTGGTAACTCCCCAAAAGAATCTGGATTGTGGTGAGGGAACAGAGAAAAAAGCTCATTTAGGACCTGCACTTACGAAGGGTTAGGCAGCTGTATATCAGGGAGTAAACCTTCTGAGAATAAAAACAGCTGGAGCTTGTTAAGGTAATTACACAGGGGAAAGGATAATGTACTGGGAACTCCTCAGAAGAATCTGATTTGTGGTGAGGGGAGAGAGATAAAAGCTCATTTAGGAACGACATGAACATGCTGCGTAGGTAGCTGTTTATCAGTAAATATCTCCACTGAGATTAAGAAAAGCAGTAGCTTAATAAATTAAGTACTTCCTGGTATGGTTACTGTACTGGTAACTCCCCAAAAGAATCTGGATTGTGGTGAGGGAACAGAGAAAAAAGCTCATTTAGGACCTGCACTTACGAAGGGGGTAGGCAGCTGTATATCAGGGAGTAAACCTTCTGAGAATAAAAACAGCTGGAGCTTGTTAAGGTAATTACACAGGGGAAAGGATAATGTACTGGGAACTCCTCAGAAGAATCTGATTTGTGGTGAGGGGAGCGAGATAAAAGCTCATTTAAGAACGACATGAACATGCTGCGTAGGTAGCTGTTTATCAGTAAATATCTCCACTGAGATTAAGAAAAGCAGTAGCTTAATAAATTAAGTACTTCCTGGTATGGTTACTGTACTAGTAACTCCCCAAAAGAATCTGGATTGTGGTGAGGAAACAGAGAAAAAAGCTCATTTAGGACCTGCACTTACGAGTAAACCTCCTGAGAATAAAAACAGCTGGAGCTTGTTAAGGTAATTACACAGGGGAAAGGATAATGTACTGGGAACTCCTCAGAAGAATCTCATTTGTGGTGAGGGGAGAGAGATAAAAGCTCATTTAGGAACGACATAAACATGCTGCGTAGGTAGCTGTTTATCAGTAAATATCTCCACTGAGATTAAGAAAAGCAGTAGGTTAATAAATTACGTACTTCCTGGTATGGTTACTGTACTGGTAACTCCCCAAAAGAATCTGGATAGTGGTGAGGGAATAGAGAAAAAAGCTCATTTAGGACCTGCACTTACGAAGGGGGTAGGCAGCTGTATATCAGGGAGTAAACCTTCTGAGAATAAAAACAGCTGGAGCTTGTTAAGGTAATTACACAGGGGAAAGGATAATGTACTGGGAACTCCTCAGAAGAATCTGATTTGTGGTGAGGGGAGAGAGATAAAAGCTCATTTAGGAACGACATGAACATGCTGCGTAGGTAGCTGTTTATCAGTAAATATCTCCACTGAGATTAAGAAAAGCAGTAGCTTAATAAATTAAGTACTTCCTGGTATGGTTACTGTACTGGTAACTCCCCAAAGTAATCTGGATTGTGGTGAGGGAACAGAGAAAAAAGCTCATTTAGGACCTGCACTTACGAAGGGGGTAGGCAGCTGTATGTCAGGGAGTAAACCTTCCCTGAATAAAAACAGCTGGAGCTTGTTAAGGTAATTACACAGGGGAAAGGATAATGTACTGGGAACTCCTCAGAAGAATCTGATTTGTGGTGAGGGGAGAGAGATAAAAGCTCATTTAGGAACGACATGAACATGCTGCGTAGGTAGCTGTTTTTCAGTAAATATCTCCACTGAGATTAAAATAAGCAGTAGCTTAATAAATTAAGTACTTCCTGGTATGGTTACTGTACTGGTACCTCCCCAAAAGAATCTGGATTGTGGTGAGGGAACAGAGAAAAAAGCTCATTTAGGACCTGCACTTACGAAGGGGGTAGGCAGCTGTATATCAGGGAGTAAACCTTCCCTGAATAAAAACAGCTGGAGCTTGTTAAGGTAATTACACAGGGGAAAGGATAATGTACTGGGAACTCCTCAGAAGAATCTGATTAGTGGTGAGGGGAGAGAGATAAAAGCTCATTTAGGAACGACATGAACATGATGTGTAGGTAGCTGTTTATCAGTAATTATCTCCACTGAGATTAAACAAAGCAGTAGCTTAATAAATTAAGTACTTCATGGTATGGTTAGTGTACTGGTAACTCCCCAAAAGAATCTGGATTGTGGTGAGGGAACAGAGAAAAAAGCTCATTTAGGACCTGCACTTACGAAGGGGGTAGGCAGCTGTATATCAGGGAGTAAACCATCTGAGAATAAAAACAGCTGGAGCTTGTTAAGGTAATTACACAGGGGAAAGGATAATGTACCGGCAACTCCTCAGAAGAATCTGATTTGTGGTGAGGGGAGAGAGATAAAAGCTCATTTAGGAACGACATGAACATGCTGCGTTGGTAGCTGTTTATCAGTAAATATCTCCACTGAGATTAAGAAAAGCAGTAGCTTAATAAATTAAGTACTTCCTGGTATGGATACTGTACTGGTAACTCCCCAAAAGAATCTGGATAGTGGTGAGGGAACAGAGAAAAAAGCTCATTTAGGACCTGCACTTACGAAGGGCGTAGGCAGCTGTATATCAGGGAGTAAACCTTCTGAGAATTAAAACAGCTGGAGCCTGTTAAGGTAATTACACAGGGGAAAGGATAATGTACTGGGAACTCCTCAGAAGAATCTGATTTGTGGTGAGGGGAGAGAGATAAAAGCTCATTTAGGAACGACATGAACATGCTGCGTAGGTAGCTGTTTATCAGTAAATATGTCCACTGAGATTAAGAAAAGCAGTAGCTTAAAAATTAAGTACTTCCTGGTATGGTTACTGTACTGGTACCTCCCCAAAAGAACCTGGATTGTGGTGAAGGAACAGAGAAAAAAGCTCATTTAGGACCTGCACTTACGAGTAAACCTCCTGAGAATAAAAACAGCTGGAGATTGTTAAGGTAATTACACAGGGGAAAGGATAATGTACTGGGAACTCCTCAGAAGAATCTGATTTGTGTTGAGGGGAGAGAGATAAAAGCTCATTTAGGAACGACAATAACATGCTGCGTAGGTAGCTGTTTATCAGTAAATATCTCCACTGAGATTAAGAAAAGCAGTAGCTTAATAAATTAAGTTCTTCCTGGTATGGTTACTGTACTGGTAACTCCCCAAAAGAATCTGGATTGTGGTGAGGGAACAGAGAAAAAAGCTCATTTAGGACCTGCACTTACGAAGGGGGTAGGCAGCTGTATATCAGGGGGTAAACCTTCTGAGATTAAAAACAGCTGGAGCTTGTTAAGGTAATTACACAGGGGAAAGGATAATGTACTGGGAACTCCTCAGAAGAATCTGATTTGTGGTGAGGGGAGAGAGATAAAAGCTCATTTAGGAACGACATGAACATGCTGCGTAGGTAGCTGTTTATCAGTAAATATCTCCACTGAGATTAAGAAAATCAGTAGCTTAATAAATTAACTACTTCCTGGTATGGTTACTGTACTGGTAACTCCCCAAAAGAATCTGGATTGTGGTGAGGGAACAGAGAAAAAATCTCATTTAGGACCTGCACTTACGAAGGGGGTAGGCAGCTGTATATCAGGGAGTAAACCTTCCCTGAATAAAAACAGCTGGAGCTTGATAAGGTAATTACACAGGGGAAAGGATAATGTACTGGGAACTCCTCAGAAGAATCTCATTTGAGGTGAGGGGAGAGAGATAAAAGCTCATTTAGGAACGACATGAACATGCTGCGTTGGTAGCTGTTTATCAGTAAATATCTCCACTGAGATTAAGAAAAGCAGTAGCTTAATAAATTAAGTACTTCCTGGTATAGTTACTGTACTAGTAACTCCCCGAAAGAATCTGGATTGTGGTGAGGAAACAGAGAAAAAAGCTCATTTAGGACCTGCACTTACGAGTAAACCTCCTGAGAATAAAAACAGCTGGAACTTGTTAAGGTAATTACACCGGGGAAAGGATAATGTACTGGGAACTCCTCAGAAGAATCTCATTTGAGGTGAGGGGAGAGAGATAAAACTCATTTAGGAACGACATGAACATGCTGCGTAGGTAGCTGTTTATCAGTAATTATCTCCACTGAGATTAAGAAAAGCAGTAGCTTAATAAATTAAGTACTTCCTGGTATGGTTACTGTACTGGTAACTCCCCAAAAGAATCTGGATTGGGGTGAGGGAACAGAGAAAAAAGCTCATTTAGGACCTGCACTTACGAAGCGGGTAGGCAGCTGTATATCAGGGAGTAAATCTTCCCTGAATAAAAACAGCTGGAGCTTGTTAAGGTAATTACACAGGGGAAAGGATAATGTACTGGGAACTCCTCAGAAGAATCTGATTTGTGGTGAGGGGAGAGAGATAAAAGCTCATTTAAGAACGACATGAACATGCTGCGTAGGTAGCTGTTTATCAGTAAATATCTCCACTGAGATTAAAAAAAGCAGTAGCTTAATAAATTAAGTACTTCCTGGTATGGTTACTGTACTGGTAACTCCCCAAAAGAATCTGGATTGTGGTGAGGGAACAGAGAATAAAGCTCATTTTGGACCTGCACTTACGAAGGGGGTAGGCAGCTGTATATCAGGGAGTAAACCTTCCCTGAATAAAAACAGCTGGAGCTTGTTAAGGTAATTACACAGGGGAAAGGATAATGTACTGGGAACTCCTCAGAAGAATCTGATTTGTGGTGAGGGGAGAGAGATAAAAGCTCATTTAGGAACGACATGAACATGCTGCGTAGGTAGCTGTTTATCAGTAAATATCTCCACTGAGATTTAAAAAAGTAGTAGCTTAATAAATTAAGTACTTCCTGGTATGGTTACTGTACTGGTAACTCCCCAAAAGAATCTGGATTGTGGTGAGGGAACAGAGAAAAAAGCTCATTTAGGACCTGCACCTACGAAGGGGCTAGGCAGCTGTATATCAGGGAGTAAACCTTCTGAGAATAAAAACAGCTGGAGCTTGTTAAGGTAATTACACAGGGGAAAGGATAATGTACTGGGAACTCCTCAGAAGAATCTGATTTGTGGTGAGTGGAGAGAGATAAAAGCTCATTTAGGAACGACATGAACATGCTGCGTAGGTAGCTGTTTATCAGTAAATATCTCCACTGAGATTAAGAAAAGCAGTAGCTTAATAAATTAAGTACTTCCTGGTATGGTCACTATACTGGTAACTCCGCAAAAGAATCTGGATTGTGGTGAGGGAACAGAGAAAAAAGCTCATTTAGGACCTGCACTTACGAAGGGGGTACGCAGCTGTATATCAGGGAGTAAACCTTCTGAGAATAAAAACAGCTGGAGCTTGTTAAGGTAATTACACAGGGGAAAGGATAATGTACTGGGAACTCCTCAGAAGAATCTGATTTGTGGTGAGGGGAGAGAGATAAAAGCTCATTTAGGAACGACATGAACATGCTGCGTAGGTAGCTGTTTATCAGTAAATATCTCCACTGAGATTAAAAAAAGCAGTAGCTTAATAAATTAAGTACTTCCTGGTATGGTTACTGTACTGGTAACTCCCCAAAAGAATCTGGATAGTGGTGAGGGAACAGAGAAAAAAGCTCATTTAGGACCTGCACCTACGAAGGGGCTAGGCAGCTGTATATCAGGGAGTAAACCTTCTGAGAATAAAAACAGCTGGAGCTTGTTAAGGTAATTACACAGGGGAAAGGATAATGTACTGGGAACTCCTCAGAAGAATCTGATTTGTGGTGAGGGGAGAGAGATAAAAGCTCATTTAGGAACGACATGAACATGCTGCGTAGGTAGCTGTTTATCAGTAAATATCTCCACTGAGATTAAGAAAAGCAGGAGCTTAATAAATTAAGTACTTCCTGGTATCATTACTGTACTGGTAACTCCCCAAAAGAATCTGGATTGTTTTGAGGGAACAGAGAAAAAAGCTCATTTAGGACCTGCACTTACGAAGGGTTAGGCAGCTGTATATCAGGGAGTAAACCTTCGGAGAATAAAAACAGCTGGAGCTTGTTAAGGTAATTACACAGGGGAAAGGATAATGTACTGGGAACTCCTCAGAAGAATCTGATTTGTGGTGAGGGGAGAGAGATAAAAGCTCATTTAGGAACGACATGAACATGCTGCGTAGGTAGCTGTTTATCAGTAAATATCTCCACTGAGATTAAGAAAAGCAGTAGCATAATAAATTAAGTACTTCCTGGTATGGTTACTGTACTGGTAACTCCCCAAAAGAATCTGGATTGTGGTGAGGGAACAGAGAAAAAAGCTCATTTAGGACCTGCACTTACGAGTAAACCTCCTGAGAATAAAAACAGCTGGAGCTTGTTAAGGTAATTACACAGGGGAAAGGATAATGTACCGGCAACTCCTCAGAAGAATCTCATTTGTGGTGAGGGGAGAGAGATAAAAGCTCATTTAGGAACGACATAAACATGCTGCGTAGGTAGCTGTTTATCAGTAAATATCTCCACTGAGATTAAGAAAAGCAGTAGGTTAATAAATTACGTACTTCCTGGTATGGTTACTGTACTGGTAACTCCCCAAAAGAATCTGGATTGTGGTGAGGGAATAGAGAAAAAAGCTCATTTAGGACCTGCACTTACGAAGGGGGTAGGCAGCTGTATATCAGGGAGTAAACCTTCTGAGAATAAAAACAGCTGGAGCTTGTTAAGGTAATTACACAGGGGAAAGGATAATGTACTGGGAACTCCTCAGAAGAATCTGATTTGTGGTGAGGGGAGAGAGATAAAAGCTCATTTAGGAACGACATGAACATGCTGCGTAGGTAGCTGTTTTTCAGTAAATATCTCCACTGAGATTAAAATAAGCAGTAGCTTAATAAATTAAGTACTTCCTGGTATGGTTACTGTACTGGTACCTCCCCAAAAGAATCTGGATTGTGGTGAGGGAACAGAGAAAAAAGCTCATTTAGGACCTGCACTTACGAAGGGGGTAGGCAGCTGTATATCAGGGAGTAAACCTTCCCTGAATAAAAACAGCTGGAGCTTGTTAAGGTAATTACACAGGGGAAAGGATAATGTACTGGGAACTCCTCAGAAGAATCTGATTAGTGGTGAGGGGAGAGAGATAAAAGCTCATTTAGGAACGACATGAACATGATGTGTAGGTAGCTGTTTATCAGTAATTATCTCCACTGAGATTAAACAAAGCAGTAGCTTAATAAATTAAGTACTTCATGGTATGGTTACTGTACTGGTAACTCCCCAAAAGAATCTGGATTGTGGTGAGGGAACAGAGAAAAAAGCTCATTTAGGACCTGCACTTACGAAGGGGGTAGGCAGCTGTATATCAGGGAGTAAACCATCTGAGAATAAAAACAGCTGGAGCTTGTTAAGGTAATTACACAGGGGAAAGGATAATGTACCGGCAACTCCTCAGAAGAATCTGATTTGTGGTGAGGGGAGAGAGATAAAAGCTCATTTAGGAACGACATGAACATGCTGCGTTGGTAGCTGTTTATCAGTAAATATCTCCACTGAGATTAAGAAAAGCAGTAGCTTAATAAATTAAGTACTTCCTGGTATGGATACTGTACTGGTAACTCCCCAAAAGAATCTGGATAGTGGTGAGGGAACAGAGAAAAAAGCTCATTTAGGACCTGCACTTACGAAGGGCGTAGGCAGCTGTATATCAGGGAGTAAACCTTCTGAGAATTAAAACAGCTGGAGCCTGTTAAGGTAATTACACAGGGGAAAGGATAATGTACTGGGAACTCCTCAGAAGAATCTGATTTGTGGTGAGGGGAGAGAGATAAAAGCTCATTTAGGAACGACATGAACATGCTGCGTAGGTAGCTGTTTATCAGTAAATATGTCCACTGAGATTAAGAAAAGCAGTAGCTTAAAAATTAAGTACTTCCTGGTATGGTTACTGTACTGGTACCTCCCCAAAAGAACCTGGATTGTGGTGAAGGAACAGAGAAAAAAGCTCATTTAGGACCTGCACTTACGAGTAAACCTCCTGAGAATAAAAACAGCTGGAGATTGTTAAGGTAATTACACAGGGGAAAGGATAATGTACTGGGAACTCCTCAGAAGAATCTGATTTGTGTTGAGGGGAGAGAGATAAAAGCTCATTTAGGAACGACAATAACATGCTGCGTAGGTAGCTGTTTATCAGTAAATATCTCCACTGAGATTAAGAAAAGCAGTAGCTTAATAAATTAAGTTCTTCCTGGTATGGTTACTGTACTGGTAACTCCCCAAAAGAATCTGGATTGTGGTGAGGGAACAGAGAAAAAAGCTCATTTAGGACCTGCACTTACGAAAGGGGTAGGCAGCTGTATATCAGGGGGTAAACCTTCTGAGATTAAAAACAGCTGGATCTTGTTAAGGTAATTACACAGGGGAAAGGATAATGTACTGGGAACTCCTCAGAAGAATCTGATTTGTGGTGAGGGGAGAGAGATAAAAGCTCATTTAGGAACGACATGAACATGCTGCGTAGGTAGCTGTTTATCAGTAAATATCTCCACTGAGATTAAGAAAATCAGTAGCTTAATAAATTAACTACTTCCTGGTATGGTTACTGTACTGGTAACTCCCCAAAAGAATCTGGATTGTGGTGAGGGAACAGAGAAAAAAATCTCATTTAGGACCTGCACTTACGAAGGGGGTAGGCAGCTGTATATCAGGGAGTAAACCTTCCCTGAATAAAAACAGCTGGAGCTTGATAAGGTAATTACACAGGGGAAAGGATAATGTACTGGGAACTCCTCAGAAGAATCTCATTTGAGGTGAGGGGAGAGAGATAAAAGCTCATTTAGGAACGACATGAACATGCTGCGTTGGTAGCTGTTTATCAGTAAATATCTCCACTGAGATTAAGAAAAGCAGTAGCTTAATAAATTAAGTACTTCCTGGTATAGTTACTGTACTAGTAACTCCCCGAAAGAATCTGGATTGTGGTGAGGAAACAGAGAAAAACGCTCATTTAGGACCTGCACTTACGAGTAAACCTCCTGAGAATAAAAACAGCTGGAACTTGTTAAGGTAATTACACCGGGGAAAGGATAATGTACTGGGAACTCCTCAGAAGAATCTCATTTGAGGTGAGGGGAGAGAGATAAAACTCATTTAGGAACGACATGAACATGCTGCGTAGGTAGCTGTTTATCAGTAATTATCTCCACTGAGATTAAGAAAAGCAGTAGCTTAATAAATTAAGTACTTCCTGGTATGGTTACTGTACTGGTAACTCCCCAAAAGAATCTGGATTGGGGTGAGGGAACAGAGAAAAAAGCTCATTTAGGACCTGCACTTACGAAGCGGGTAGGCAGCTGTATATCAGGGAGTAAATCTTCCCTGAATAAAAACAGCTGGAGCTTGTTAAGGTAATTACACAGGGGAAAGGATAATGTACTGGGAACTCCTCAGAAGAATCTGATTTGTGGTGAGGGGAGAGAGATAAAAGCTCATTTAAGAACGACATGAACATGCTGCGTAGGTAGCTGTTTATCAGTAAATATCTCCACTGAGATTAAAAAAAGCAGTAGCTTAATAAATTAAGTACTTCCTGGTATGGTTACTGTACTGGTAACTCCCCAAAAGAATCTGGATTGTGGTGAGGGAACAGAGAATAAAGCTCATTTTGGACCTGCACTTACGAAGGGGGTAGGCAGCTGTATATCAGGGAGTAAACCTTCCCTGAATAAAAACAGCTGGAGCTTGTTAAGGTAATTACACAGGGGAAAGGATAATGTACTGGGAACTCCTCAGAAGAATCTGATTTGTGGTGAGGGGAGAGAGATAAAAGCTCATTTAGGAACGACATGAACATGCTGCGTAGGTAGCTGTTTATCAGTAAATATCTCCACTGAGATTTAAAAAAGTAGTAGCTTAATAAATTAAGTACTTCCTGGTATGGTTACTGTACTGGTAACTCCCCAAAAGAATCTGGATTGTGGTGAGGGAACAGAGAAAAAAGCTCATTTAGGACCTGCACCTACGAAGGGGCTAGGCAGCTGTATATCAGGGAGTAAACCTTCTGAGAATAAAAACAGCTGGAGCTTGTTAAGGTAATTACACAGGGGAAAGGATAATGTACTGGGAACTCCTCAGAAGAATCTGATTTGTGGTGAGTGGAGAGAGATAAAAGCTCATTTAGGAACGACATGAACATGCTGCGTAGGTAGCTGTTTATCAGTAAATATCTCCACTGAGATTAAGAAAAGCAGTAGCTTAATAAATTAAGTACTTCCTGGTATGGTCACTGTACTGGTAACTCCGCAAAAGAATCTGGATTGTGGTGAGGGAACAGAGAAAAAAGCTCATTTAGGACCTGCACTTACGAAGGGGGTACGCAGCTGTATATCAGGGAGTAAACCTTCTGAGAATAAAAACAGCTGGAGCTTGTTAAGGTAATTACACAGGGGAAAGGATAATGTACTGGGAACTCCTCAGAAGAATCTGATTTGTGGTGAGGGGAGAGAGATAAAAGCTCATTTAGGAACGACATGAACATGCTGCGTAGGTAGCTGTTTATCAGTAAATATCTCCACTGAGATTAAAAAAAGCAGTAGCTTAATAAATTAAGTACTTCCTGGTATGGTTACTGTACTGGTAACTCCCCAAAAGAATCTGGATAGTGGTGAGGGAACAGAGAAAAAAGCTCATTTAGGACCTGCACCTACGAAGGGGCTAGGCAGCTGTATATCAGGGAGTAAACCTTCTGAGAATAAAAACAGCTGGAGCTTGTTAAGGTAATTACACAGGGGAAAGGATAATGTACTGGGAACTCCTCAGAAGAATCTGATTTGTGGTGAGGGGAGAGAGATAAAAGCTCATTTAGGAACGACATGAACATGCTGCGTAGGTAGCTGTTTATCAGTAAATATCTCCACTGAGATTAAGAAAAGCAGGAGCTTAATAAATTAAGTACTTCCTGGTATCATTACTGTACTGGTAACTCCCCAAAAGAATCTGGATTGTTTTGAGGGAACAGAGAAAAAAGCTCATTTAGGACCTGCACTTACGAAGGGTTAGGCAGCTGTATATCAGGGAGTAAACCTTCGGAGAATAAAAACAGCTGGAGCTTGTTAAGGTAATTACACAGGGGAAAGGATAATGTACTGGGAACTCCTCAGAAGAATCTGATTTGTGGTGAGGGGAGAGAGATAAAAGCTCATTTAGGAACGACATGAACATGCTGCGTAGGTAGCTGTTTATCAGTAAATATCTCCACTGAGATTAAGAAAAGCAGTAGCATAATAAATTAAGTACTTCCTGGTATGGTTACTGTACTGGTAACTCCCCAAAAGAATCTGGATTGTGGTGAGGGAACAGAGAAAAAAGCTCATTTAGGACCTGCACTTACGAAGGGGGTAGGCAGCTGTATATCAGGGAGTAAACCTTCTGAGAATAAAAACAGCTGGAGCTTGTTAAGGTAATTACACAGGGGAAAGGATAATGTACTGGGAACTCCTCAGAAGAATCTGATTTGTGGTGAGGGGAGCGAGATAAAAGCTCATTTAAGAACGACATGAACATGCTGCGTAGGTAGCTGTTTATCAGTAAATATCTCCACTGAGATTAAGAAAAGCAGTAGCTTAATAAATTAAGTACTTCCTGGTATGGTTACTGTACTGGTAACTCCCCAAAAGAATCTGGATTGTGGTGAGGAAACAGAGAAAAAAGCTCATTTAGGACCTGCACTTACGAAGGGGCTAGGCAGCTGTATATCAGGGAGTAAACCTTCCCTGAATAAAAACAGCTGGAGCTTGTTAAGGTAATTACACAGGGGAAAGGATAATGTACTGGGAACTCCTCAGAAGAATCTGATTTGTGGTGAGGGGAGAGAGATAAAAGCTCATTTAGGAACGACATGAACATGCTGCGTAGGTAGCTGTTTATCAGTAAATATCTCCACTGAGATTAAGAAAAGAAGTAGCTTAATAAATTAAGTACTTCCTGGTATGGTTACTGTACTGGTAACTCCCCAAAGTAATCTGGATTGTGGTGAGGGAACAGAGAAAAAAGCTCATTTAGGACCTGCACTTACGAAGGGGGTAGGCAGCTGTATGTCAGGGAGTAAACCTTCCCTGAATAAAAACAGCTGGAGCTTGTTAAGGTAATTACACAGGGGAAAGGATAATGTACTGGGAACTCCTCAGAAGAATCTGATTTGTGGTGAGGGGAGAGAGATAAAAGCTCATTTAGGAACGACATGAACATGATGTGTAGGTAGCTGTTTATCAGTAATTATCTCCACTGAGATTAAACAAAGCAGTAGCTTAATAAATTAAGTACTTCCTGGTATGGTTACTGTACTGGTAACTCCCCAAAAGAATCTGGATTGTGGTGAGGGAACAGAGAAAAAAGCTCATTTAGGACCTGCACTTACGAAGGGGGTAGGCAGCTGTATATCAGGGAGTAAACCATCTGAGAATAAAAACAGCTGGAGCTTGTTAAGGTAATTACACAGGGGAAAGGATAATGTACCGGCAACTCCTCAGAAGAATCTGATTTGTGGTGAGGGGAGAGAGATAAAAGCTCATTTAGGAACGACATGAACATGCTGCGTTGGTAGCTGTTTATCAGTAAATATCTCCACTGAGATTAAGAAAAGCAGTAGCTTAATAAATTAAGTACTTCCTGGTATGGATACTGTACTGGTAACTCCCCAAAAGAATCTGGATAGTGGTGAGGGAACAGAGAAAAAAGCTCATTTAGGACCTGCACTTACGAAGGGCGTAGGCAGCTGTATATCAGGGAGTAAACCTTCTGAGAATTAAAACAGCTGGAGCCTGTTAAGGTAATTACACAGGGGAAAGGATAATGTACTGGGAACTCCTCAGAAGAATCTGATTTGTGGTGAGGGGAGAGAGATAAAAGCTCATTTAGGAACGACATGAACATGCTGCGTAGGTAGCTGTTTATCAGTAAATATGTCCACTGAGATTAAGAAAAGCAGTAGCTTAAAAATTAAGTACTTCCTGGTATGGTTACTGTACTTGTACCTCCCCAAAAGAACCTGGATTGTGGTGAAGGAACAGAGAAAAAAGCTCATTTAGGACCTGCACTTACGAGTAAACCTCCAGAGAATAAAAACAGCTGGAGATTGTTAAGGTAATTACACAGGGGAAAGGATAATGTACTGGGAACTCCTCAGAAGAATCTGATTTGTGTTGAGGGGAGAGCGATAAAAGCTCATTTAGGAACGACAATAACATGCTGCGTAGGTAGCTGTTTATCAGTAAATATCTCCACTGAGATTAAGAAAAGCAGTAGCTTAATAAATTAAGTTCTTCCTGGTATGGTTACTGTACTGGTAACTCCCCAAAAGAATCTGGATTGTGGTGAGGGAACAGAGAAAAAAGCTCATTTAGGACCTGCACTTACGAAGGGGGTAGGCAGCTGTATATCAGGGGGTAAACCTTCTGAGATTAAAAACAGCTGGAGCTTGTTAAGGTAATTACACAGGGGAAAGGATAATGTACTGGGAACTCCTCAGAAGAATCTGATTTGTGGTGAGGGGAGAGAGATAAAAGCTCATTTAGGAACGACATGAACATGATGTGTAGGTAGCTGTTTATCAGTAATTATCTCCACTGAGATTAAACAAAGCAGTAGCTTAATAAATTAAGTACTTCATGGTATGGTTACTGTACTGGTAACTCCCCAAAAGAATCTGGATTGTGGTGAGGGAACAGAGAAAAAAGCTCATTTAGGACCTGCACTTACGAAGGGGGTAGGCAGCTGTATATCAGGGAGTAAACCATCTGAGAATAAAAACAGCTGGAGCTTGTTAAGGTAATTACACAGGGGAAAGGATTATGTACCGGCAACTCCTCAGAAGAATCTGATTTGTGGTGAGGGGAGAGAGATAAAAGCTCATTTAGGAACGACATGAACATGCTGCGTTGGTAGCTGTTTATCAGTAAATATCTCCACTGAGATTAAGAAAAGCAGTAGCTTAATAAATTAAGTACTTCCTGGTATGGATACTGTACTGGTAACTCCCCAAAAGAATCTGGATAGTGGTGAGGGAACAGAGAAAAAAGCTCATTTAGGACCTGCACTTACGAAGGGCGTAGGCAGCTGTATATCAGGGAGTAAACCTTCTGAGAATTAAAACAGCTGGAGCCTGTTAAGGTAATTACACAGGGGAAAGGATAATGTACTGGGAACTCCTCAGAAGAATCTGATTTGTGGTGAGGGGAGAGAGATAAAAGCTCATTTAGGAACGACATGAACATGCTGCGTAGGTAGCTGTTTATCAGTAAATATCTCCACTGAGATTAAAAAAAGCAGTAGCTTAATAAATTAAATACTTCCTGCTATGGTTACTGTACTGGTAACTCCCCAAAAGAATCTGGATTGTGGTAGGGGAACAGAGAATAAAGCTCATTTAGGACCTGCACTTACGAAGG
Organism: Perognathus longimembris pacificus; assembly: GCF_023159225.1. Classification (NCBI taxonomy): domain Eukaryota; kingdom Metazoa; phylum Chordata; class Mammalia; order Rodentia; family Heteromyidae; genus Perognathus; species Perognathus longimembris. Next base: position 9,228 of record NW_025962071.1, on the reverse strand, counting down.
GGGTAGGCAGCTGTATATCAGGGAGTAAACCTTCTGAGAATAAAAACAGCTGGAGCTTGTTAAGGTAATTACACAGGGGAAAGGATAATGTACTGGGAACTCCTCAGAAGAATCTGATTTGTGGTTAGGGGAGAGAGATAAAAGCTCATTTAGGAACGATATGAACATGCTGCGTAGGTAGCTGTTTATCAGTAAATATCTCCACTGAGATTAAGAAAAGCAGTAGCTTAATAAATTAAGTACTTCCTGGTATGGTTACTGTACTAGTAACTCCCCGAAAGAATCTGGATTGTGGTGAGGAAACAGAGAAAAAAGCTCATTTAGGACCTGCACTTACGAGTAAACCTCCTGAGAATAAAAACAGCTGGAACTTGTTAAGGTAATTACACCGGGGAAAGGATAATGTACTGGGAACTCCTCAGAAGAATCTCATTTGAGGTGAGGGGAGAGAGATAAAAGCTCATTTAGGAACGACATGAACATGCTGCGTATGTAGCTGTTTATCAGTAATTATCTCCACTGAGATTAAGAAAAGCAGTAGCTTAATAAATTAAGTACTTCCTGGTATGGTTACTGTACTGGTAACTCCCCAAAAGAATCTGGATTGGGGTGAGGGAACAGAGAAAAAAGCTCATTTAGGACCTGCACTCACGAAGCGGGTAGGCAGCTGTATATCAGGGAGTAAACCTTCCCTGAATAAAAACAGCTGGAGCTTGTTAAGGTAATTACACAGGGGAAAGGATAATGTACTGGGAACTCCTCAGAAGAATCTGATTTGTGGTGAGGGGAGAGAGATAAAAGCTCATTTAGGAACGACATGAACATGCTGCGTAGGTAGCTGTTTATCAGTAAATATGTCCACTGAGATTAAGAAAAGCAGTAGCTTAAAAATTAAGTTCTTCCTGGTATGGTTACTGTACTGGTACCTCCCCAAAAGAACCTGGATTGTGGTGAAGGAACAGAGAAAAAAGCTCATTTAGGACCTGCACTTACGAGTAAACCTCCTGAGAATAAAAACAGCTGGAGATTGTTAAGGTAATTACACAGGGGAAAGGATAATGTACTGGGAACTCCTCAGAAGAATCTGATTTGTGTTGAGGGGAGAGAGATAAAAGCTCATTTAGGAACGACAATAACATGCTGCGTAGGTAGCTGTTTATCAGTAAATATCTCCACTGAGATTAAGAAAAGCAGTAGCTTAATAAATTAAGTTCTTCCTGGTATGGTTACTGTACTGGTAACTCCCCAAAAGAATCTGGATTGTGGTGAGGGAACAGAGAAAAAAGCTCATTTAGGACCTGCACTTACGAAGGGGGTAGGCAGCTGTATATCAGGGGGTAAACCTTCTGAGATTAAAAACAGCTGGAGCTTGTTAAGGTAATTACACAGGGGAAAGGATAATGTACTGGGAACTCCTCAGAAGAATCTGATTTGTGGTGAGGGGAGAGAGATAAAAGCTCATTTAGGAACGACATGAACATGCTGCGTAGGTAGCTGTTTATCAGTAAATATCTCCACTTAGATTAAGAAAATCAGTAGCTTAATAAATTAAGTACTTCCTGGTATGGTTACTGTACTGGTAACTCCCCAAAAGAATCTGGATTGTGGTGAGGGAACAGAGAAAAAATCTCATTTAGGACCTGCACTTACGAACGGGGTAGGCAGCTGTATATCAGGGAGTAAACCTTCCCTGAATAAAAACAGCTGGAGCTTGATAAGGTAATTACACAGGGGAAGGGATATTGTACTGGGAACTCCTCAGAAGAATCTGATTTGTGGTGAGGGGAGAGAGATAAAAGCTCATTTAGGAACGACATGAACATGCTGCGTAGGTAGCTGTTTATCAGTAAATATCTCCACTGAGATTAAAAAAAGCAGTAGTTTAATAAATTAAGTACTTCCTGCTATGGTTACTGTACTGGTAACTCCCCAAAAGAATCTGGATTGTGGTGAGGGAACAGAGAATAAAGCTCATTTAGGACCTGCACTTACGAAGGGGGTAGGCAGCTGTATATCAGGGAGTAAAACTTCCCTGAATAAAAACAGCTGGAGCTTGTTAAGGTAATTACACAGGGGAAAGGATAATGTACCGGGAACTCCTCAGAAGAATCTGATTTGTGGTGAGGGGAGAGAGATAAAAGCTCATTTAGGAACGACATGAACATGCTGTGTTGGTAGCTGTTTATCAGTAAATATCTCCAATGAGATTAAGAAAAGCAGTAGCGTAATAAATTAAGTACTTCCTGGTATGGTTACTGTACTGGTAACTCCCCAAAAGAATCTGGATTGTCGTGAGGGAACAGAGAAAAAAGCTCATTTAGGACCTGCACTTACGAAGGGTTAGGCAGCTGTATATCAGGGAGTAAACCTTCTGAGAATAAAAACAGCTGGAGCTTGTTAAGGTAATTACACAGGGGAAAGGATAATGTACTGGGAACTCCTCAGAAGAATCTGATTTGTGGTGAGGGGAGAGAGATAAAAGCTCATTTAGGAACGACATGAACATGCTGCGTAGGTAGCTGTTTATCAGTAAATATCTCCACTGAGATTAAGAACAGCAGTAGCTTAATAAATTAAGTACTTCCTGGTATGGTTACTGTACTGGTAACTCCCCAAAAGAATCTGGACTGTGGTGAGGGAACAGAGAAAAAAGCTCATTTAGGACCTGCACTTACGAAGGGGGTAGGCAGCTGTATATCAGGGAGTAAACCTTCTGAGAATAAAAACAGCTGGAGCTTGTTAAGGTAATTACACAGGGGAAAGGATAATGTACTGGGAACTCCTCAGAAGAATCTGATTTGTGGTGAGGGGAGCGAGATAAAAGCTCATTTAAGAACGACATGACCATGCTGCGTAGGTAGCTGTTTATCAGTAAATATCTCCACTGAGATTAAGAAAAGCAGTAGCTTAATAAATTAAGTACTTCCTGGTATGGTTACTGTACTGGTAACTCCCCAAAAGAATCTGGATTGTGGTGAGGAAACAGAGAAAAAAGCTCATTTAGGACCTGCACTTACGAGTAAACCTCCTGAGAATAAAAACAGCTGGAGCTTGTTAAGGTAATTACACAGGGGAAAGGATAATGTACTGGGAACTCCTCAGAAGAATCTCATTTGTGGTGAGGGGAGAGAGATAAAAGCTCATTTAGGAACGACATAAACATGCTGCGTAGGTAGCTGTTTATCAGTAAATATCTCCACTGAGATTAAGAAAAGCAGTAGGTTAATAAATTACGTACTTCCTGGTATGGTTACTGTACTGGTAACTCCCCAAAAGAATCTGGATTGTGGTGAGGGAATAGAGAAAAAAGCTCATTTAGGACCTGCACTTACGAAGGGGGTAGGCAGCTGTATATCAGGGAGTAAACCTTCTGAGAATAAAAACAGCTGGAGCTTGTTAAGGTAATTACACAGGGGAAAGGATAATGTCCTGGGAACTCCTCAGAAGAATCTGATTTGTGGTGAGGGGAGAGAGATAAAAGCTCATTTAGGAACGACATGAACATGCTGCGTAGGTAGCTGTTTATCAGTAAATATCTCCACTGAGATTAAAAAAAGCAGTAGCTTAATAAATTAAGTACTTCCTGGTATGGTTACTGTACTGGTAACTCCCCAAAAGAATCTGGATTGTGGTGAGGGAACAGAGAAAAAAGCTCATTTTGGACCTGCACTTACGAAGGGGCTAGGCAGCTGTATATCAGGGAGTAAACCTTCTGAGAATAAAAACAGCTGGAGCTTGTTAAGGTAATTACACAGGGGAAAGGATAATGTACTGGGAACTCCTCAGAAGAATCTGATTTGTGGTGAGGGGAGAGAGATAAAAGCTCATTTAGGAACGACATGAACATGCTGCGTAGGTAGCTGTTTATCAGTAAATATCTCCACTGAGATTAAAAAAAGCAGTAGCTTAATAAATTAAGTACTTCCTGGTATGGTTACTGTACTGGTAACTCCCCAAAAGAATCTGGATAGTGGTGAGGGAACAGAGAAAAAAGCTCAGTTAGGACCTGCACATACGAAGGGGCTAGGCAGCTGTATATCAGGGAGTAAACCTTCTGAGAATAAAAACAGCTGGAGCTTGTTAAGGTAATTACACAGGGGAAAGGATAATGTACTGGGAACTCCTCAGAAGAATCTGATTTGTGGTGAGGGGAGAGAGATAAAAGCTCATTTAGGAACGACATGAACATGCTGCGTAGGTAGCTGTTTATCAGTAAATATCTCCACTGAGATTAAGAAAAGCAGTAGCTTAATAAATAAAGTACTTCCTGGTATCATTACTGTACTGGTACCTCCCCAAAAGAATCTGGATTGTGGTGAGGGAACAGAGAAAAAAGCTCATTTAGGACCTGCACTTACGAAGGGTTAGGCAGCTGTATATCAGGGAGTAAACCTTCTGAGAATAAAAACAGCTGGAGCTTGTTAAGGTAATTACACAGGGGAAAGGATAATGTACTGGGAACTCCTCAGAAGAATCTGATTTGTGGTGAGGGGAGAGAGATAAAAGCTCATTTAGGAACGACATGAACATGCTGCGTAGGTAGCTGTTTATCAGTAAATATCTCCACTGAGATTAAGAACAGCAGTAGCTTAATAAATTAAGTACTTCCTGGTATGGTTACTGTACTGGTAACTCCCCAAAAGAATCTGGACTGTGGTGAGGGAACAGAGAAAAAAGCTCATTTAGGACCTGCACTTACGAAGGGGGTAGGCAGCTGTATATCAGGGAGTAAACCTTCTGAGAATAAAAACAGCTGGAGCTTGTTAAGGTAATTACACAGGGGAAAGGATAATGTACTGGGAACTCCTCAGAAGAATCTGATTTGTGGTGAGGGGAGCGAGATAAAAGCTCATTTAAGAACGACATGACCATGCTGCGTAGGTAGCTGTTTATCAGTAAATATCTCCACTGAGATTAAGAAAAGCAGTAGCTTAATAAATTAAGTACTTCCTGGTATGGTTACTGTACTGGTAACTCCCCAAAAGAATCTGGATTGTGGTGAGGAAACAGAGAAAAAAGCTCATTTAGGACCTGCACTTACGAGTAAACCTCCTGAGAATAAAAACAGCTGGAGCTTGTTAAGGTAATTACACAGGGGAAAGGATAATGTACTGGGAACTCCTCAGAAGAATCTCATTTGTGGTGAGGGGAGAGAGATAAAAGCTCATTTAGGAACGACATAAACATGCTGCGTAGGTAGCTGTTTATCAGTAAATATCTCCACTGAGATTAAGAAAAGCAGTAGGTTAATAAATTACGTACTTCCTGGTATGGTTACTGTACTGGTAACTCCCCAAAAGAATCTGGATTGTGGTGAGGGAATAGAGAAAAAAGCTCATTTAGGACCTGCACTTACGAAGGGGGTAGGCAGCTGTATATCAGGGAGTAAACCTTCTGAGAATAAAAACAGCTGGAGCTTGTTAAGGTAATTACACAGGGGAAAGGATAATGTCCTGGGAACTCCTCAGAAGAATCTGATTTGTGGTGAGGGGAGAGAGATAAAAGCTCATTTAGGAACGACATGAACATGCTGCGTAGGTAGCTGTTTATCAGTAAATATCTCCACTGAGATTAAAAAAAGCAGTAGCTTAATAAATTAAGTACTTCCTGGTATGGTTACTGTACTGGTAACTCCCCAAAAGAATCTGGATTGTGGTGAGGGAACAGAGAAAAAAGCTCATTTAGGACCTGCACTTACGAAGGGGCTAGGCAGCTGTATATCAGGGAGTAAACCTTCTGAGAATAAAAACAGCTGGAGCTTGTTAAGGTAATTACACAGGGGAAAGGATAATGTACTGGGAACTCCTCAGAAGAATCTGATTTGTGGTGAGGGGAGAGAGATAAAAGCTCATTTAGGAACGACATGAACATGCTGCGTAGGTAGCTGTTTATCAGTAAATATCTCCACTGAGATTAAGAAAAGCAGTAGCTTAATAAATTAAGTACTTCCTGGTATGGTTACTGTACTGGTAACTCCCCAAAGTAATCTGGATTGTGGTGAGGGAACAGAGAAAAAAGCTCATTTAGGACCTGCACTTACGAAGGGGGTAGGCAGCTGTATGTCAGGGAGTAAACCTTCCCTGAATAAAAACAGCTGGAGCTTGTTAAGGTAATTACACAGGGGAAAGGATAATGTACTGGGAACTCCTCAGAAGAATCTGATTTGTGGTGAGGGGAGAGAGATAAAAGCTCATTTAGGAACGACATGAACATGCTGCGTAGGTAGCTGTTTTTCAGTAAATATCTCCACTGAGATTAAAAAAAGCAGTAGCTTAATAAATTAAGTACTTCCTGGTATGGTTACTGTACTGGTACCTCCCCAAAAGAATCTGGATTGTGGTGAGGGAACAGAGAAAAAAGCTCATTTAGGACCTGCACTTACGAAGGGGGTAGGCAGCTGTATATCAGGGAGTAAACCTTCCCTGAATAAAAACAGCTGGAGCTTGTTAAGGTAATTACACAGGGGAAAGGATAATGTACTGGGAACTCCTCAGAAGAATCTGATTTGTGGTGAGGGGAGAGAGATAAAAGCTCATTTAGGAACGACATGAACATGATGTGTAGGTAGCTGTTTATCAGTAATTATCTCCACTGAGATTAAACAAAGCAGTAGCTTAATAAATTAAGTACTTCATGGTATGGTTACTGTACTGGTAACTCCCCAAAAGAATCTGGATTGTGGTGAGGGAACAGAGAAAAAAGCTCATTTAGGACCTGCACTTACGAAGGGGGTAGGCAGCTGTATATCAGGGAGTAAACCATCTGAGAATAAAAACAGCTGGAGCTTGTTAAGGTAATTACACAGGGGAAAGGATAATGTACCGACAACTCCTCAGAAGAATCTGATTTGTGGTGAGGGGAGAGAGATAAAAGCTCATTTAGGAACGACATGAACATGCTGCGTTGGTAGCTGTTTATCAGTAAATATCTCCACTGAGATTAAGAAAAGCAGTAGCTTAATAAATTAAGTACTTCCTGGTATGGATACTGTACTGGTAACTCCCCAAAAGAATCTGGATAGTGGTGAGGGAACAGAGAAAAAAGCTCATATAGGACCTGCACTTACGAAGGGCGTAGGCAGCTGTATATCAGGGAGTAAACCTTCTGAGAATTAAAACAGCTGGAGCCTGTTAAGGTAATTACACAGGGGAAAGGATAATGTACTGGGAACTCCTCAGAAGAATCTGATTTGTGGTGAGGGGAGAGAGATAAAAGCTCATTTAGGAACGACATGAACATGCTGCGTAGGTAGCTGTTTATCAGTAAATATGTCCACTGAGATTAAGAAAAGCAGTAGCTTAAAAATTAAGTACTTCCTGGTACGGTTACTGTACTGGTACCTCCCCAAAAGAACCTGGATTGTGGTGAAGGAACAGAGAAAAAAGCTCATTTAGGACCTGCACTTACGAGTAAACCTCCTGAGAATAAAAACAGCTGGAGATTGTTAAGGTAATTACACAGGGGAAAGGATAATGTACTGGGAACTCCTCAGAAGAATCTGATTTGTGTTGAGGGGAGAGAGATAAAAGCTCATTTAGGAACGACAATAACATGCTGCGTAGGTAGCTGTTTATCAGTAAATATCTCCACTGAGATTAAGAAAAGCAGTAGCTTAATAAATTAAGTTCTTCCTGGTATGGTTACTGTACTGGTAACTCCCCAAAAGAATCTGGATTGTGGTGAGGGAACTGAGAAAAAAGCTCATTTAGGACCTGCACTTACGAAGGGGTTAGGCAGCTGTATATCAGGGAGTAAACCTTCTGAGAATAAAAACAGCTGGAGCTTGTTAAGGTAATTACACAGCGGAAAGGATAATGTACTGGGAACTCCTCAGAAGAATCTGATTTGTGGTGAGGGGAGAGAGATAAAAGCTCATTTAGGAACGACATGAACATGCTGCGTAGGTAGCTGGTTATCAGTAAATATCTCCACTGGGATTAAGAAAAGCAGTAGCTTAAGAAATTAAGTACTTCCAGGTATGGTTACTGTACTGGTAACTCCCCAAAAGAATCTGGCTTGTGGTGAGGGAACAGAGAAAAAAGCTCATTTAGTACCTGCACTTACGAAGGGGGTAGGCAGCTGTATATCAGGGAGTAACCTTCTGAGAATGAAAACAGCTGGAGCTTGTTAAGGTAATTACACAGGGGAAAGGATAATGTACTGGAAACTCCTCAGAAGAATCTGATTTGTGGTGAGGGGAGAGAGATAAAAGCTCATTTAGGAACGACATGACCATGCTGCGTAGGTAGCTGTTTATCAGTAAATATCTCCACTGAGATTAAGAAAAGCAGTAGTTTAATGAATTAAGTACTTCCTGGTATGGTTACTGTACTGGTAACTCCCCAAAAGAATCTGGATTGTGGTGAGGGAACAGAGAAAAAAGCTCATTTAGGACCTGCACTTACGAAGGGGGTAGGCAGCTGTATATCAGGGAGTAAACCTTCTGAGAATAAAAACAGCTGAAGCTTGTTAAGGTAATTACACAGGGGAAAGGATAATGTACTGGGAACTCCTCAGAAGAATCTGATTTGTGGTGAGGGGAGAGAGATAAAAGCTCATTTAGGAACGACATGAACATGCTGCATAGGTAGCTGTTTATCAGTAAATATCTCCACTGAGATTAAGAAAAGCAGTAGCTTAATAAATTAAGTACTTCCTGGTATGGTTACTGTACTGGTAACTCCCCAAAAGAATCTGGATTGTGGTGAGGGAACAGAGAAAAAAGCTCATTTAGGACCTGCACTTACGAAGGGGGTAGGCAGCTGTATATCAGGAGTAAACCTTCTGAGAATAAAAACAGCTGGAGCTTGTTAAGGTAATTACACAGGGGAAAGGATAATGTAATGGGAACTCCTCAGAAGAATCTGATTTGTGGTGAGGGGAGAGAGATAAAAGCTCATTTAGGAACGACATGAACATGCTGCGTAGGTAGCTGTTTATCAGTAAATATCTCCACTGAGATTAAGAAAAGCAGTAGCTTAATAAATTAAGTAATTCCTGCTATGGTTACTGTACTGGTAACTCCCCAAAAGAATCTGGATTGTGGTGAGGGAACAGAGAAAAAAGCTCATTTAGGACCTGCACTTACGAAGGGGGTAGGCAGCTGTATATCAGGGAGTAAACCTTCTGAGAATAAAAACAGCGGGAGCTTGTTAAGGTAATTACACAGGGGAAAGGATAATGTACTGGGAACTCCTCAGAAGAATCTGATTTGTGGTGAGGGGAGAG
>NW_025962070.1:0-38112 GCF_023159225.1 Perognathus longimembris pacificus | reverse complement strand
ATCTCCACTGAGATTAAGAAAAGCAGTAGCTTAATAAATTAAGTACTTCCTGGTATGGTTACTGTACTGGTAACTCCCCAAAAGAATCTGGATTGTGGTGAGGGAACAGAGAAAAGAGCTCATTTAGGACCTGCACTTACGAAGGGGGTAGGCAGCTGTATATCAGGGAGTAAACCTTCTGAGAATAAAAACAGCTGGAGCTTGTTAAGGTAATTACACAGGGGAAAGGATAATGTACTGCGAACTCCTCAGAAGAATCTGATTTGTGGTGAGGGGAGAGAGATAAAAGCTTATTTAGGAACGACATGAACATCCTGCGTAGGTAGCTGTTTATCAGTAAATATCTCCACTGAGATTAAGAAAAGCAGTAGCTTAATAAATTAAGTAGTTCCTGGTATGGTTACTGTACTGGTAACTCCCCAAAAGAATCTGGATTGTGGTGAGGGAACAGAGAAAAAAGCTTATTTAGGACCTGCACTTACGAAGGGGGTAGGCAGCTGTATATCAGGGAGCAAACCTTCTGAGAATAAAAACAGCTGGAGCTTGTTAAGGTAATTACAGAGGGGAAAGGATAATGTACTGGGAACTCTTCAGAAGAATCTGATTCGTGGTGAGGGGAGAGAGATAAAATGTCATTTAGGACCGACATGAACATGCTGCGTAGGTAGCTGTTTATCAGTAAATATCCCCACTGAGATTAAGAAAAGCAGTAGCTTAATAAAATTAAGTACTTCCTGGTATGGTTACTGTACTGTTAACTCCCCAAAAGAATCTGGATTGTGGTGAGGGAACAGAGAAAAATGCTCATTTAGGACCTGCACTTACAAAGGGGGTAGGCAGCTGTATATCAGGGAGTAAACCTTCTGAGAATAAAAACAGCTGGAGCTTGTTAAGGTAATTACACAGGGGAAAGGATAATGTACTGGGAACTCCTCAGAAGAATCTGATTTGTGGTGAAGGGAGAGAGATAAAAGCTCATTTAGGAACGACATGAACATGCTGCGTAGGTAGCTGTTTATCAGTAAATATCTCCACTGAGATTAAGAAAAGCAGTAGCTTAATAAATTAAGTAATTCCTGGTATGGTTACTGTACTGGTAACTCCCCAAAAGAATCTGGATTGTGCTGAGGGAATAGAGAAAAAAGCTCATTTAGGACCTGCACTTTCGAAGGGGGTAGGCAGCTGAATATCAGGGAGTAAACCTTCTGAGAATAAAAACAGGTGGAGCTTGTTAAGGTAATTACACAGGGGCAAGGATAATGTACTGGGCTCCTCAGAAGAATCTGATTTGTGGTGAGGGGAGAGAGATAAAAGCTCATTTAGGAACGACATGAACATGCTGCGTAGGTAGTTGTTTATCAGTAAATATCCCCACTGAGATTAAGAAAAACTGTAGCTTAATAAATGAAGTACTTCCTGGTATGGTTACTGTACTGGTAACTCCCCAAAAGAATCTGGATTGTGGTGAGGGAACAGAGAAAAAAGCTCATTTAGGACCTGCACTTACGAAGGGGGTAGGCAGCTGTATATCAGGGAGTAAACCTTCTGAGAATAAAAACAGCTGGAGCTTGTTAAGGTAATTACACAGGGGAAAGGATAATGTACTGGGAACTCCTCAGAAGAATCTGATTTGTGGTGAGGGGAGAGAGATAAAAGCTCATTTAGGAACGACATGAACATGCTGCGTAGGTAGCTGTTTATCAGTAAATATCTCCACTGAGATTAAGAAAAGCCGTAGCTTAATAAATTAAGTACTTCCTGGTATGGTTACTGTACTGGTAACTCCCCAAAAGAATCTGGATTGTGGTGAGGGAATAGAGAAAAAAGCTCATTTAAGACCTGCACTTTCGAAGGGGGTAGGCTGCTGTATATCAGGGAGTAAACCTTCTGAGAATAAAAACAGCTGGAGCTTGTTACGGTAATTACACGGGGGAAAGGATAATGTACTGGGAACTCCTCAGAAGAATCTGATTTGTGGTGAGGGGAGAGAGATAAAAGCTCATTTAGGAACGACATGAACATGCTGCGTAGGTAGTTGTTTATCAGTAAATAAACCCACTGAGATTAAGAAAGCAGTAGCTTAATAAATTAAGTACTTCCTGGTATGGTTACTGTACTGGTAACTCCCCAAAAGAATCTGGATTGTGGTGAGGGAACAGAGAAAAAAGCTCATTTAGGACCTGCACTTACGAAGGGGGTAGGCAGCTGTATATCAGGGAGTAAACCTTCTGAGAATAAAAACAGCTGGAGCTTGTTAAGGTAATTACACAGGGGAAAGGATAATGTACTGGGAACTCCTCAGAAGAATCTGATTTGTGGTGAGGGGAGATAAAACTCATTTAGGAACGACGTGAACATGCTGCGTAGGTAGCTGTTTATCAGTAAATATCTCCACTGAGATTAAGAAAAAGCAGTAGCTTAATAAATTAAGTACTTCCTGGTATGGTTACTGTACTGGTAACTCCCCAAAAGAATCTGGATTGTGGTGAGGGAACAGAGAAAAAAGCTCATTTAAGACCTGCACTTTCGAAGGGGGTAGGCAGCTGTATATCAGGGAGTAAACCTTCTGAGAATAAAAACAGCTGGAGCTTGTTAAGGTAATTACACAGGGGAAAGGATAATGTACTGGGAACTCCTCAGAAGAATCTGATTTGTGGTGAGGGAGAGAGATAAAAGCTCATTTAGGAACGACATGAACATGCTGCGTAGGTAGCTGTTTATCAGTAAATATCTCCACTGAGATTAAGAAAAGCAGTAGCTTAATAAATTAAGTACTTCCTGGTATGGTTACTGTACTGGTAACTCCCCAAAAGAATCTGGATTGTGGTGAGGGAACAGAGAAAAAAGCTCATTTAAGACCTGCACTTTCGAAGGGGGTAGGCAGCTATATATCAGGGAGTAAACCTTCTGAGAATAAAAACAGCTGGAGCTTGTTAAGGTAATTACACAGGGGATAGGATAATGTACTGGGAACTCCTCCGAAGAATCTGATTTGTGGTGAGGGGAGAGAGATAAAAGCTCATTTAGGAACGACATGAACATGCTGCGTAGGTAGCTGTTTATCAGTAAATATCCCCACTGAGATTAAGAAAAGCAGTAGCTTAATAAATTAAGTAATTCCTGGTATGGATACTGTACTGGTAACTCCCCAAAAGAATCTGGATTGTGGTGAGGGAACAGAGAAAAAAGCTCATTTAGGACCTGCACTTACGAAGGGGGTAGGCAGCTGTATATCAGGGAGTAAACCTTCTGAGAATAAAAACAGCTGGAGCTTGTTAAGGTAATTACACAGGGAAAAGGATAATGTACTGGGCTCCTCAGAAGAATCTGATTTGTGGTGAGGGGAGAGAGATAAAAGCTCATTTAGGAACGACATGAACATGCTGCGTAGGTAGCTGTTTATCAGTAAATATCTCCACTGAGATTAAGAAAAGCAGTAGCTTAATAAATTAAGTACTTCCTGGTATGGTTACTGTACTGGTAACTCCCCAAAAGAATCTGGATTGTGGTGATGGAACAGAGAAAAAAGCTCATTTAGGACCTGCACTTTCGAAGGTGTTAGGCAGCTGTATATCAGGGAGTAAACCTTCTGAGAATAAAAACAGCTGGAGCTTGTTAACGTAATTACAGAGGGGAAAGGATAATGTACTGGGCTCCTCAGAAGAATCTGATTTGTGGTGAGGGGAGAGAGATAAAAGCTCATTTAGGAACGACATGAACATGCTGCGTAGGTAGTTGTTTATCAGTAAATAACCCCACTGAGATTAAGAAAAGCAGTAGCTTAATAAATTAAGTACTTCCTGGTATGGTTACTGTACTGGTAACTCCCCAAAAGAATCTGGATTGTGGTGAGGGAACAGAGAAAAAAGCTCATTTAGGACCTGCACTTACGAAGGGGGTAGGCAGCTGTATATCAGGGAGTAAACCTTCTGAGAATAAAAACAGCTGGAGCTTGTTAAGGTAATTACACAGGGGAAATGATAATGTACTGGGAACTCCTCAGAAGAATCTGATTTGTGGGAGGGGAGAGAGATAAAAGCTCATTTAGGAACGACATGAACATGATGCGTAGGTAGCTGTTTTATCAGTAAATATCTCCACTGAGATTAAGAAAAGCAGTAGCTTAATAAATTAAGTACTTCCCTGGTATGGTTACTGTACTGGTAACTCCCCAAAAGAATCTGGATTGTGGTGAGGGAACAGAGAAAAAAGCTCATTTAAGACCTGCACTTTCGAAGGGGGTAGGCAGCTGTATATCAGGGAGTAAACCTTCTGAGAATAAAAACAGGTGGAGCTTGTTAAGGTAATTACACAGGGGAAAGGATAATGTACTGGGAACTCCTCAGAAGAATCTGATTTGTGGTGAGGGGAGAGAGATAAAAGCTCATTTAGGAACGACATGAACATGCTGTGTAGGTAGCTGTTTATCAGTAAATATCTCCACTGAGATTAAGAAAAGCAGTAGCTTAATTAATTAAGTACTTCCTGGTATGGTTACTGTACTGTTAACTCCCCAAAAGAATCTGGATTGTGGTGAGGGAACAGAGAAAAAAGCTCATTTAGGACCTGCACTTACAAAGGGGGTACGCAGCTGTATATAAGGGAGTAAACCTTCTGAGAATAAAATCAGCTGGAGCTTGTTAAGGTAATTACACAGGGGAAAGGATAATGTACTGGGAACTCCTCAGAAGAATCTGATTTGTGGTGAAGGGAGAGAGATAAAAGCTCATTTGGGAATGACATGAACATGCTGAGTAGGTAGCTGTTTATCAGTAAATATTTCCACTGAGATTAAGAAAAGCAGTAGCTTAATAAATTAAGTAATTCCTGGTATGGTTACTGTACTGGTAACTCCCCAAAAGAATCTGGATTGTGGTGATGGAACAGAGAAAAAAGCTCATTTAGGACCTGCACTTTCGAAGGGGTTAGGCAGCTGTATATCAGGGAGTAAACCTTCTGAGAATAAAAACAGCTGGAGCTTGTTAAGGTAATTACACAGGGGAAAGGATAATGTACTGGGCTCCTCAGAAGAATCTGATTTGTGGTGAGGGGAGAGAGATAAAAGCTCATTTAGGAACGACATGAACATGCTGCGTAGGTAGTTGTTTATCAGTAAATAACCCCACTGAGATTAAGAAAAGCAGTAGCTTAATAAATTAAGTACTTCCTGGTATGGTTACTGTACTGGTAACTCCCCAAAAGAATCTGGATTGTGGTGAGGGAACAGAGAAAAAAGCTCATTTAGGACCTGCACTTACGAAGGGGGTAGGCAGCTGTATATCAGGGAGTAAACCTTCTGAGAATAAAAACAGCTGGAGCTTGTTAAGGTAATTACACAGGGGAAAGGATAATGTACTGGGAACTCCTCAGAAGAATCTGATTTGTGGTGAGGGGAGAGAGATGAAAGCTCATTTAGGAACGACGTGAACATGCTGCGTAGGTAGCTGTTTATCAGTAAATATCTCCACTGAGATTAAGAAAAGCAGTAGCTTAATAAATTAAGTACTTCCTGGTATGGTTACTGTACTGGTAACTCCCCAAAAGAATCTGGATTGTGGTGAGGGAACAGAGAAAAAAGCTCATTTAAGACGTGCACTTTCGAAGGGGGTAGGCAGCTGTATATCAGTGAGTAAACCTTCTGAGAATAAAAACAGCTGGAGCTTGTTAAGGTAATTACACAGGGGATAGGATAATGTACTGGGAACTCCTCCGAAGAATCTGATTTGTGGTGAGGGGAGAGAGATAAAAGCTCATTTAGGAACGACATGAACATGTTGCGTAGGTAGCTGTTTATCAGTAAATATCCCCACTGAGATTAAGAAAAGCAGTAGCTTAATAAATTAAGTAATTCCTGGTATGGATACTGTACTGGTAACTCCCCAAAAGAATCTGGATTGTGGTGAGGGAACAGAGAAAAAAGCTCATTTAGGACCTGCACTTACGAAGGGGGTAGGCAGCTGTATATCAGGGAGTAAACCTTCTGAGAATAAAAACAGCTGGAGCTTGTTAAGGTAATTACACAGGGAAAAGGATAATGTACTGGGCTCCTCAGAAGAATCTGATTTGTGGTGAGGGGATAGAGATAAAAGCTCATTTAGGAACGACATGAACATGCTGCGTACGTAGCTGTTTATCAGTAAATATCTCCACTGAGATTAAGAAAAGCAGTAGCTTAATAAATTAAGTAGTTCCTGGTATGGTTACTGTACTGGTAACTCCCCAAAAGAATCTGGATTGTGGTGAGGGAACAGAGAAAAAAGCTCATTTAGGACCTGCACTTACGAAGGGGGTAGGCAGCTGTATATCAGGGAGTAAACCTTCTGAGAATAAAAACAGCTGGAGCTTGTTAAGGTAATTACAGTGGGGAAAGGATAATGTACTGGGAACTCTTCAGAAGAATCTGATTCGTGGTGAGGGGAGAGAGATAAAAGGTCATTTAGGACCGAAATGAACATGCTGCGTAGGTAGCTGTTTATCAGTAAATATCCCCACTGAGATTAAGAAAAGCAGTAGCTTAATTAATTAAGTACTTCCTGGTATGGTTACTGTACTGGTAACTCCCCATAAGAATCTGGATTGTGGTGAGGGAACAGAGAAAAAAGCTCATTTAGGACCTGCACTTACAAAGGGGGTAGACAGCTGTATATAAGGGAGTAAACCTTCTGAGAATAAAAACAGCTGGAGCTTGTTAAGGTAATTACACAGGGGAAAGGATAATGTACTGGGAACTCCTCAGAAGAATCTGATTTGTGGTGAAGGGAGAGAGATAAAAGCTCATTTAGGAACGACATGAACATGCTGCGTAGGTAGCTGTTTATCAGTAAATATCTCCACTGAGATTAAGAAAAGCAGTAGCTTAATAAATTAAGTAATTCCTGGTATGGTTACTGTACTGGTAACTCCCCAAAAGAATCTGGATTGTGGTGAGGGAACAGAGAAAAAACCTCATTTAGGACCTGCACTTTCGAAGAGGGTAGGCAGCTGTATATCAGGGAGTAAACCTTCTGAGAAGAAAAACAGCTGGAGCTTGTTAAGGTAATTACACAGGGGAAAGGATAATGTACTGGGCTCCTCAGAAGAATCTGATTTGTGGTGAGGGGAGAGAGATAAAAGCTCATTTAGGAACGACATGAACATGCTGCGTAGGTAGTTGTTTATCAGGAAATAACCCCACTGAGATTAAGAAAAGCAGTAGCTTAATAAATTAAGCACTTCCTGGTATGGTTACTGTACTGGTAACTCCCCAAAAGAATCTGGATTTTGGTGAGGGAACAGAGAAAAAAGCTCATTTAGGACCTGCACTTACGAAGGGGGTAGGCAGCGGTATATCAGGGAGTAAACCTTCTGAGAATAAAAACAGCTGGAGATTGTTAAGGTAATTACACAGGGGAAAGGATAATGTACTGGGAACTCCTCAGAAGAATCTGATTTGTGGTGAGGGGAGAGAGATAAAAGCTCATTTAGGAACGACATGAACATGCTGCGTAGGTAGCTGTTTATCAGTAAATATCCCCACTGAGATTAAGAAAAGCAGTAGCTTAATAAATTAAGTAATTCCTGGTATGGATACTGTACTGGTAACTCCCCAAAAGAATCTGGATTGTGGTGAGGGAACAGAGAAAAAAGCTCATTTAGGACCTGCACTTTCGAAGGGGGTAGGCAGCTGTATATCAGGGAGTAAACCTTCTGAGAATAAAAACAGCTGGAGCTTGTTAAGGTAATTACACAGGGAAAAGGATAATGTACTGGGCTCCTCAGAAGAATCTGATTTGTGGTGAGGGGAGAGAGATAAAAGCTCATTTAGGAACGACATGAACATGCTGCGTAGGTAGCTGTTTATCAGTAAATATCCCCACTGAGATTAAGAAAAGCAGTAGCTTAATAAATTAAGTACTTCCTGGTATGGTTACTGTACTGGTAACTCCCCAAAAGAATCTGGATTGTGGTGAGGGAACAGAGAAAAAAGCTCATTTAGGACCTGCACTTACGAAGGGGGTAGGCAGCTGTATATCAGGGAGTAAACCTTCTGAGAATAAAAACAGCTGGAGCTTGTTAAGGTAATTACACAGGGGAAAGGATAATGTACTGGGAACTCCTCAGAAGAATCTGATTTGGGGTGAGTGGAGAGAGATAAAACCTCATTTAGGAACGACATGAACATGCTGTGTAGGTAGCTGATTATCAGTAAATATCTCCACTGAGATTAAGAAAAGCAGTAGCTTAATAAATTAAGTACTTCCTGGTATGGTTACTGTACTGGTAACTCCCCAAACGAATCTGGATTGTGGTGCGGGAACAGAGAAAAAAGCTCATTTAGGACCTGCACTTACGAAGGGGGTAGGCAGCTGTATATCAGGGAGTAAAACTTCTGAGAATAAAAACAGCTGGAGCTTGTTAAGGTAATTACACAGGGAAAAGGATAATGTACTGGGAACTCCTCAGAAGAATCTGACTTGTGGTGAGGGGAGAGAGATAAAGCTCATTTAGTAACGACATGAACATGCTGCGTAGGTAGCTGTTTATCAGTAAATATCTCCACTGAGATTAAGAGAAGCAGTAGCTTAATAAATTAATACTTCCTGTATGGTTACTGTACTGGTAACTCCCCAAAAGAATCTGGATTGTGGTGAGGGAACAGAGAAAAGAGCTCATTTAGGACCTGCACTTACGAAGGAGGTAGGCAGCTGTATATCAGGGAGTAAACCTTCTGAGAATAAAAACAGCTGGAGCTTGTTAAGGTAATTACAGAGGGGAAAGGATAATGTACTGGGAACTCTTCAGAAGAATCTGATTCGTGGTAAGGGGAGAGAGATAAAAGGTCATTTAGGACCGACATCAACATGCTGCGTAGGTAGCTGTTTATCAGTAAATATCCCCACTGAGATTAAGAAAAGCAGTATCTTAATAAATTAAGTACTTCCTGGTATGGTTACTGTACTGGTAACTCCCCAAAAGAATCTGGATTGTGGTGAGGGAACAGAGAAAAAAGCTCATTTAGGACCTCCACTTACGAAGGGGGTAGGCAGCTGTATATCAGGGAGTAAATCTTCTGAGAATAAAAACAGCTGGAGATTGTTAAGGTAATTACACAGGGGAAAGGATAATGTACTGGGAACTCCTCAGAAGAATCTGACTTGTGGTGAGGGGAGAGAGATAAAAGCTAATTTAGGAACGACATGAACATGCTGCGTAGGTAGCTGTTTATCAGTAAATATCTCCACTGAGATTAAGAAAAGCAGTAGCTTAATAAATTAAGTACTTCCTGGTATGGTTACTGTACTGGTAACTCCCCAAAAGAATCTGGATTGTGGTGAGGGAACAGAGAAAAAACTCATTTAGGACCTGCATTTACTAAGGTGGTGGCAGCTGTATATCATGGAGTAAACCTTCTGAGAATAAAAACAGCTGGAGCTTGTTAAGGTAATTACACAGGGAAAGGATAATGTACTGGGAACTCCTCAGAAGAATCTGATTTGTGGTGAGGGGAGAGAGATGAAAGCTCATTTAGGAACGACGTGAACATGCTGCGTAGGTAGCTGTTTATCAGTAAATATCTCCACTGAGATTAAGAAAAGCAGTAGCTTAATAAATTAAGTACTTTCTGGTATGGTTACTGTACGGGTAACTCCCCAAAAGAATCTGGATTGTGGTGAGGGAACAGAGAAAAAAGCTCATTTAAGACCTGCACTTTCGAAGGGGGTAGGCAGCTGTATATCAGGGAGTAAACCTTCTGAGAATAAAAACAGCTGGAGCTTGTTAAGGTAATTACACAGGGGAAAGGATAATGTACTGGGAACTCCTCAGAAGAATCTGATTTGTGGTGAGGGGAGAGAGATAAAAGCTCATTTAGGAACGACATGAACATGCTGCGTAGGTAGCTGTTTATCAGTAAATATCTCCACTGAGATTAAGAAAAGCAGTAGCTTAATAAATTAAGTACTTCCTGGTATGGTTACTGTACTGGTAACTCCCCAAAAGAATCTGGATTGTGGTGAGGGAACAGAGAAAAAAGCTCATTTAAGACCTGCACTTTCGAAGGGGGTAGGCAGCTGTATATCAGGGAGTAAACCTTCTGAGAATAAAAACAGCTGGAGCTTGTTAAGGTAATTACACAGGGGATAGGATAATGTACTGGAAACTCCTCCGAAGAATCTGATTTGTGGTGAGGGGAGAGAGATAAAAGCTCATTTAGGAACGACATGAACATGTTGCGTAGGTAGCTGTTTATCAGTAAATATCCCCACTGAGATTAAGAAAAGCAGTAGCTTAATGAATTAAGTAATTCCTGGTATGGATACTGTACTGGTAACTCCCCAAAAGAATCTGGATTGTGGTGAGGGAACAGAGAAAAAAGCTCATTTAGGACCTGCACTTACGAAGGGGGTAGGCAGCTGTATATCAGGGAGTAAACCTTCTGAGAATAAAAACAGCTGGAGCTTGTTAAGGTAATTACACAGGGAAAAGGATAATGTACTGGGCTCCTCAGAAGAATCTGATTTGTGGTGAGGGGATAGAGATAAAAGCTCATTTAGGAACGACATGAACATGCTGCGTACGTAGCTGTTTATCAGTAAATATCTCCACTGAGATTAAGAAAAGCAGTAGCTTAATAAATTAAGTAGTTCCTGGTATGGTTACTGTACTGGTAACTCCCCAAAAGAATCTGGATTGTGGTGAGGGAACAGAGAAAAAAGCTCATTTAGGACCTGCACTTACGAAGGGGGTAGGCAGCTGTATATCAGGGAGTAAACCTTCTGAGAATAAAAACAGCTGGAGCTTGTTAAGGTAATTACAGAGGGGAAAGGATAATGTACTGGGAACTCTTCAGAAGAATCTGATTCGTGGTGAGGGGAGAGAGATAAAAGGTCATTTAGGACCGAAATGAACATGCTGCGTAGGTAGCTGTTTATCAGTAAATATCCCCACTGAGATTAAGAAAAGCAGTAGCTTAATTAATTAAGTACTTCCTGGTATGGTTACTGTACTGGTAACTCCCCATAAGAATCTGGATTGTGGTGAGGGAACAGAGAAAAAAGCTCATTTAGGACCTGCACTTACAAAGGGGGTAGACAGCTGTATATAAGGGAGTAAACCTTCTGAGAATAAAAACAGCTGGAGCTTGTTAAGGTAATTACACAGGGGAAAGGATAATGTACTGGGAACTCCTCAGAAGAATCTGATTTGTGGTGAAGGGAGAGAGATAAAAGCACATTTAGGAACGACATGAACATGCTGCGTAGGTAGCTGTTTATCAGTAAATATCTCCACTGAGATTAAGAAAAGAAGTAGCTTAATAAATTAAGTAATTCCTGGTATGGTTACTGTACTGGTAACTCCCCAAAAGAATCTGGATTGTGGTGAGGGAACAGAGAAAAAACCTCATTTAGGACCTGCACTTTCGAAGGGGGTAGGCAGCTGTATATCAGGGAGTAAACCTTCTGAGAAGAAAAACAGCTGGAGCTTGTTAAGGTAATTACACAGGGGAAAGGATAATGTACTGGGCTCCTCAGAAGAATCTGATTTGTGGTGAGGGGAGAGAGATAAAAGCTCATTTAGGAACGACATGAACATGCTGCGTAGGTAGTTGTTTATCAGGAAATAACCCCACTGAGATTAAGAAAAGCAGTAGCTTAATAAATTAAGCACTTCCTGGTATGGTTACTGTACTGGTAACTCCCCAAAAGAATCTGGATTTTGGTGAGGGAACAGAGAAAAAAGCTCATTTAGGACCTGCACTTACGAAGGGGGTAGGCAGCGGTATATCAGGGAGTAAACCTTCTGAGAATAAAAACAGCTGGAGCTTGTTAAGGTAATTACACAGGGGAAAGGATAATGTACTGGGAACTCCTCAGAAGAATCTGATTTGTGGTGAGGGGAGAGAGATAAAAGCTCATTTAGGAACGACATGAACATGCTGCGTAGGTAGCTGTTTATCAGTAAATATCACCACTGAGATTAAGAAAAGCAGTAGCTTAATAAATTAAGTAATTCCTGGTATGGATACTGTACTGGTAACTCCCCAAAAGAATCTGGATTGTGGTGAGGGAACAGAGAAAAAAGCTCATTTAGGACCTGCACTTTCGAAGGGGGTAGGCAGCTATATATCAGGGAGTAAACCTTCTGAGAATAAAAACAGCTGGAGCTTGTTAAGGTAATTACACAGGGAAAAGGATAATGTACTGGGCTCCTCAGAAGAATCTGATTTGTGGTGAGGGGAGAGAGATAAAAGCTCATTTAGGAACGACATGAACATGCTGCGTAGGTAGCTGTTTAGCAGTAAATATCCCCACTGAGATTAAGAAAAGCAGTAGCTTAATAAATTAAGTACTTCCTGGTATGGTTACTGTACTGGTAACTCCCCAAAAGAATCTGGATTGTGGTGAGGGAACAGAGAAAAAAGCTCATTTAGGACCTGCACTTACGAAGGGGGTAGGCAGCTGTATATCAGGGAGTAAACCTTCTGAGAATAAAAACAGCTGGAGCTTGTTAAGGCAATTACACAGGGGAAAGGATAATGTACTGGGAACTCCTCAGAAGAATCTGATTTGGGGTGAGTGGAGAGAGATAAAACCTCATTTAGGAACGACATGAACATGCTGTGTAGGTAGCTGATTATCAGTAAATATCTCCACTGAGATTAAGAAAAGCAGTAGCTTAATAAATTAAGTACTTCCTGGTATGGTTACTGTACTGGTAACTCCCCAAACGAATCTGGATTGTGGTGCGGGAACAGAGAAAAAAGCTCATTTAGGACCTGCACTTACGAAGGGGGTAGGCAGCTGTATATCAGGGAGTAAAACTTCTGAGAATAAAAACAGCTGAAGCTTGTTAAGGTAATTACACAGGGAAAAGGATAATGTACTGGGAACTCCTCAGAAGAATCTGACTTGTGGTGAGGGGAGAGAGATAAAAGCTCATTTAGTAACGACATGAACATGCTGCGTAGGTAGCTGTTTATCAGTAAATATCTCCACTGAGATTAAGAGAAGCAGTAGCTTAATAAATTAATACTTCCTGGTATGGTTACTGTACTGGTAACTCCCCAAAAGAATCTGGATTGTGGTGAGGGAACAGAGAAAAGAGCTCATTTCGGACCTGCACTTACGAAGGGGGTAGGCAGCTGTATATCAGGGAGTAAACCTTCTGAGAATAAAAACAGCTGGAGCTTGTAAAGGTAATTACAGAGGGGAAAGGATAATGTACTGGGAACTCTTCAGAAGAATCTGATTCGTGGTAAGGGGAGAGAGATAAAAGGTCATTTATGACCGACATCAACATGCTGCGTAGGTAGCTGTTTATCAGTAAATATCCCCACTGAGATTAAGAAAAGCAGTATCTTAATAAATGAAGTACTTCCTGGTATGGTTACTGTACTGGTAACTCCCCAAAAGAATCTGGATTGTGGTGAGGGAACAGAGAAAAAAGCTCATTTAGGACCTCCACTTACGAAGGGGGTAGGCAGCTGTATATCAGGGAGTAAACCTTCTGAGAATAAAAACAGCTGGAGATTGTTAAGGTAATTACACAGGGGAAAGGATAATGTACTGGGAACTCCTCAGAAGAATCTGACTTGTGGTGAGGGGAGAGAGATAAAAGCTCATTTAGGAACGACATGAACATGCTGCGTAGGTAGCTGTTTATCAGTAAATATCTCCACTGAGATTAAGAAAAGCAGTAGCTTAATAAATTAAGTACTTCCTGGTATGGTTACTGTACTGGTAACTCCCCAAAAGAATCTGGATTGTGGTGAGGGAACAGAGAAAAAACTCATTTAGGACCTGCATTTACTAAGGTGGTGGCAGCTGTATATCATGGAGTAAACCTTCTGAGAATAAAAACAGCTGGAGCTTGTTAAGGTAATTACACAGGGGAAAGGATAATGTACTGGGAACTCCTCAGAAGAATCTGACTTGTGGTGAGGGGAGAGAGATAAAAGCTCATTTAGTAACGACATGAACATGCTGCGTAGGTAGCTGTTTATCAGTAAATATCTCCACTGAGATTAAGAAAAGCAGTAGCTTAATAAATTAAGTACTTCCTGGTATGGTTACTGTACTGGTAACTCCCCAAAAGAATCTGGATTGTGGTCAGGGAATAGAGAAAAATGCTCATTTAGGACCTGCACTTACGAAGGAGGTAGGCAGCTGTATATCAGGGAGTAAACCTTCTGAGAATAAAAACAGCTGGAGCTTGTTAAGGTAATTACACAGGGGAAAGGATAATGTACTGGGAACTCCTCAGAAGAATCTGATTTGTGGTGAGGGGAGAGAGATAAAAGCTCATTTAGGAACGACATGAACATGCTGCGTAGGTAGCTGTTTATCAGTAAATATCTCCACTGAGATTAAGAAAATCAGTAGCTTAATAAATTAAGTACTTCCTGGTATGGTTACTGTACTGGTAACTCCCCAAAAGAATCTGGATTGTGGTGAGGGAACAGAGAAAAAAGCTCATTTAGGACCTGCACTTACGAAGGGGGTAGGCAGCTGTATATCAGGGAGTAAACCTTCTGAGAATAAAAACAGCTGTAGCTTGTTAAGGTAATTACACAGGGGAATGGATAATGTACTGGGAACTCCTCAGAAGAATCTGATTTGTGGTGAGGGGAGGTAGATAAAAGCTCATTTAGGAACGACATGAACATGCTGCGTAGGTAGCTGTTTATCAGTAAATATCTCCACTGAGATTAAGAAAAGCAGTAGCTTAATAAATTAATTACTTCCTGGTATGGTTACTGTACTGGTAACTCCCCAAGAGAATCTGGATTGTGGTGAGGGAACAGAGAAAAATCTCATTTAGGACCTGCACTTACGAAGGGGGTAGGCAGCGGTATATCAGTGAGTAAACCTTCTGAGAATAAAAACAGCTGGAGCTTGTTAAGGTAATTACACAGGGGAAAGGATAAAGTACTGGGAACTCCTCAGAAGAATCTGATTTGTGGTGAGGAGAGAGAGATAAAAGCACATTTAGGAACGACATGAACATGCTGCGTATGTAGCTGTTTATCAGTAAATATCTCCACTGAGATTAAGAAAAGCAGTAGCTTAATAAATTAAGTACTTCCTGGTATGGTTCCTGTACTGGTAACTCCCCAAAAGAATCTGGATTGTGGTGAGGGAACAGAGAAAAAAGCTCATTTAGGACCTGCACTTACGAAGGGGGTAGGCAGCTGTATATCAGGGAGTAAACCTTCTGAGAATAAAAACAGCTGGAGCTTGTTAAGGTAATTACACAGGGGAAAGGATAATGTACTGGGAACTCCTCAGAAGAATCTGATTTGTGGTGAGGGGAGAGAGATAAAAGCTCATTTAAGAACGACATGAACATGCTGCGTATGTAGCTGTTTATCAGTAAATATCTCCACTGAGATTAAGAAAAGCAATAGCTTAATAAATTAAGTACTTCCTGGTATGGTTACTGTACTGGTAACTCCCCAACAGAATCTGGATTGTGGTGAGGGAACAGAGAAATAAGCTCATTTAGGACCTGCACTTACGAAGGGGGTAGGCAGCTGTATATCTGGGAGTAAACCTTCTGAGAATAAAAACAGCTGGAGCTTGTTAAGGTAATTACACAGGGGAAAGGATAATGTACTGGGATCTCCTCAGAAGAATCTGATTTGTGGTGAGGGGAGAGAGATAAAAGCTCATTAAGAACGACATGAACATGCTGCGTAGGTAGCTGTTCATCAGTAAATATCTCCACTGAGATTAAGAAAAGCAGTAGCTTAATAAATTAAGTACTTCCTGGTATGGTTACTGTACTGGTAACTCCCCAAAAGCATCTGGATTGTGGTGAGGGAACAGAGAAAAAAGCTCATTTATGACCTGCACTTACGAAGGGGGTAGGCAGCTGTATATCAGGGAGTAAACCTTCTGGGAATAAAAACAGCTGGAGCTTGTTAAGGTAATTACACAGGGGAAAGGATAATGTACTGGGAACTCCTCAGAAGAGTCTGATTTGTGGTGAGGGGAGAGAGATAAAAGCTCATTTATGAACGACATGAACATGCTGCGTAGGTAGCTGTTTATCAATAAATATCTCCACTGAGATTAAGAAAAGCAGTAGCTTAATAAATTAAGTACTTCCTGGTATGGTTACTGTACTGGTAACTCCCCAAAAGAATCTGGATTGTGGTGAGGGAACAGAGAAAAAAGCTCATTTACGACCTGCACTTTCGAAGGGGGTAGGCAGCTGTATATCAGGGAGTAAACCTTCTGAGAATAAAAACAGCTGGAGCTTGTTAAGGTAATTACACAGGGGAAAGGATAATGTACTGGGAACTCCTCAGAAGGACAGAACTTCCTCAGAAGGACAGAACTTCCTTAACAAAGACCCTGAAAGGCTACAAATCAAAGAAAGGTTGGACAAATGGGACTGCATCAAACTCCAGAGCTTCTGCACGGCAAAGGACATAGCTCTCAAGATAAACAGAAAGCCCACAGACTGGGAGAAGATCTTTACCGGACATTCAACAGACAAAGGCCTCATCTCTAAAATATATGCAGAACTAAAAAAATTACCTTTTTCCAAAACAAAACTGCAAAGATCCAATAGCCCCCTCATCAAGTGGGCTAAAGACTTACAAAGAAACTTCTCTGATGAGGAAATGAAAATGGCCAATAGACATATGAAAAAATGCTCTACATCACTGGCCATAAAGGAAATGCAAATCAAAACAACATTGAGATTCCATCTCACCCCATCAAGAATGTCATATACCAAGAAAACTAATAATAACAATTGTTGGAGGGGATGTGGCCAAAAGGGAACCCTACTTCATTGTTGGTGAGAATGTAAACTGGTTCAGCCACTCTGGCAAGCAGTATGGAGATTCCTCAGAAGGCTCAATATAGAACTCCCCTATGACCCAGCAGCCCCACTGTTGGGTATCTATCCAAAAGCCCACAAACAAAATCACAGTAATGCCACCAGCACAACAATGTTCATCACAGCACAATTTGTCCTAGCGAGAAGCTGGAACCAACCCAGATGCCCCTCCATAGATGAATGGATCAGGAAAATGTGGTACATTTACACAATGGAATTTTATACCTCTATCAGAAAGAATGACATTGTTCCATTTGTAAGGAAATGGAAGGACTTGGAAAAAGTTATACTAAGTGAAGTGAGCCAGACCCAAAGAAACATGGACTCTATGGCCTCCCTTATTGTGAATAATTGGTACAGGTTTAGGCAAGCCATAGCAGAGCATCACAAGGCCCAATAGCTATACCCTTAGAAACACATAAGATGATGCTAATTGATATGAACTCCATGTTACGGAAACAAGTGATATATCACAGTTGTAACCACTTTCAACGTCCTATGTGTATGTGTAGTTTCTATTATAGATAATGTTTTGTATCACCTTCCTATGTTTGTACCGACACTATCTCTGTAATCTTATCTGAGTATATTGGAAACCGTGCTTAATGGTATTGGAAGTAGGAAATTCAAAGGGAATACCAAATTCGAGAGACACAGCGTAAAAAAAGAGAAATAACTACAAAAGCAATACTTGCAAAACTGTTTGGTGTAAGTGAACTGAACACCATGGGGTAGGAGGGAAAGGGGGGGAGGGAGGGGAGCATGAGGGACAAGACAACAAACAGTACAAGAAATGTATCCAATGCCCAACGTATGATACTGTAACCTCTCTGTACGTCAGTTTGATAATAAAAATTTGAGAAAAAAAAAGTACTTCATGGTATGGTTACTGTGCTGGTAACTCCCCAAAAGAATCTGGATTGTGGTGAGGGAACAGAGAAAAAGGCTGATTTAGGACCTGCACTTACGAAGGGGTAGGCAGCTGTATATCAGGGAGTAAACCTTCTGAGAATAAAAACAGCTGGAGCTTGTTAAGGTAATTACACAGGGGAAAGGATAATGTACTGCGAACTCCTCAGAAGAATCTGATTTGTGGTGAGGGGAGAGAGATAAAAGCTCATGTAGGAACGACATGAACATGCTGCATAGGTAGCTGTTTATCAGTAAATATCTCCACTGAGATTAAGAAAAGCAGTTAGCTTAATAAATTAAGTACTTCCTGGTAAGGATACTGTACTGGTAGCTGCCCAAAAGAATCTGGATTGTGGTGAGGGAACAGAGAAAAAAGCTCATATAGGACATGCACTTACGAAGGGGGTAGGCAGCTGTATATCAGGGAGTATCCCTTCTGATAATAAAAACAGCTGGAGCTTGTTAAGGTAATTACACAGGGGAAAGGATAATGTACTGGGAACTCCTCAGAAGAATCTGATTTGTGGTGAGGGGAGAGAGATAAAAGCTCATTTGAGAAGGACATGAACATACTGGGTAGGTAGGTGTTTATCAGTATATATCTCCACTGAGATTAAGAAAAGCAGTAGCTTAATAAATTAAGTACTTCCTGGTATGGTTACTGTACTGGAAACTCCCCAAAAGAATTTGGATTGTGGTGAGGGAACAGAGAAAGACGCTCATTTAGGACCAGCACTTACGAAGGGGGTAGGCAGCTGTATATCAGGGAGTAAACCTTCTGAGAATAAAAACAGCTGGAGCTTGTTAAGGTAATTACACAGTGGAAAGGATAATGTACTGTGAACTCCTCAGAAGAATCTGATTTGTGGTGAGTGGAGAGAGATAAAAGCTCATTTAGGAACGACATGAACATGCTGCGTAGATAGATCTTTATCAGTAAATATCTCCAATGAGATTAAGAAAAGCAGTAGCTTAATAAATTAAGTACTTCCTGGTATGGTTACTGTACTGGTAACTCCCCAAAAGAATCTGGATTGTGGTGAGGGAACAGAGAAAAAAAGCTCATTTAGGCCCTGCACTTACGAAGGGGGTAGGCAGCTGTATATCAGGGAGTATCCCTTCTGAGAATAAAAACAGCTCTACCTTGTTAAGGTAATTACACAGGGGAAAGGATAATGTACTGGGAACTCCTCAGAAGAATCTGATTTGTGGTGAGGGGAGAGAGATAAAAGCTCATTTAGGAACGACATGAACATGCTGCATAGGTAGCTGTTTATCAGTAAATATCTCCACTGAGATTAAGAAAAGCAGTAGCTTAATTAATTAAGTACTTCCTGGTATGGTTACTGTACTGGTAACTCCCCAAAAGAATCTGGATTGTGGTGAGGGAACAGAGAAAAAAGCTCATTTAGGACCTGCACTTACGAAGGGGGTAGGCAGTTTTATATCTGGGAGTATCCCTTCTGAGAATAAAAACAGCTGGATTTTGTTAAGGTAATTACACAGGGGAAAGGATAATGTACTGGGCACTCCTCAGAAGAATCTGATTTGTCGTTAGGGGAGAGAGATAAAAGCTCATATAGGAACGACATGAACCTGCTTTGTACATAGCTGTTTATCAGCATATATCTCCACTGAGATTAAGAAAAGCAGTAGCTTAATAAATTAAGTACTTCCTGGTATGGTTACTGTACTGGTAACTCCCCAAAAGAATCTGGATTGTGGTGAGCGAACAGAGAAAAAAGCTCCTTTCGGACCTGCACTTACGAATGGGGCAGGCAGCTGTATATCAGGGAGTAAACCTTCTGAGAATAAAAACAGCTGGAGCTTGTTAAGGGAATTATACAGGGTAAAGGATAATGTACTGGGAACTCCTCAGAAGAATCTGATTTGTGGTGAGGGGAGAGAGATAAAAGCTCATTTAGGAACAACATGAACATGCTGCGTAGGTAGCTGTTTATCAGGAAATATCTCCACTGAGATTAAGAAAAGCAGTAGCTTAATAAATTAAGTAATTCCTGGGATGGTTACTGTACAGGTAACTCCCCAAAAGAATCTAGATTGTGGTGAGGGAACAGAGAAAAAAGCTCATTTAGGACCTGCACTTACGAAGGGGGTAGGCAGCTATATATAAGGGAGTATCCCTTCTGAGAATAAAAACCGCTGGAGCTTGTTAAGGTAATCACACAGGGTAAATGATAATATACTACGAACTCCTCAGAAGAATCTGATTTGTGGTGAGGGGAGAGAGATAAAAGCTCATTTAGGAACGACATGAACATGCTGCATAGGTAGCTGTTTATCAGTAAATATCTCCACTGAGATTAAGAAAAGAAGTAGCTGAATAAATTAAGTACTTCCTCGTATGGTTACTGTACTGGAAACTCCCCAAAAGAATCTGGATTGTGGTGAGGGAACAGAGAAAAAAGCTCATTTATGCCCTGCACTTACGAAGGGGGTAGGCAGCTGTATATCAGGGAGTATCCCTTCTGAGAATAAAAACAGCTCTAGCTTGTTAAGGTAATTACACAGGGGAAAGGATAATGTACTTGGAACTCCTCAGAAGAATCTGATTTGTGGTGAGGGGAGAGAGATAAAAGCTCATTTAGGAACGACATGAACATGTGCGTAGGTAGCTGTTTATCAGTAAATATCTCCACTGAGATTAAGAAAAGCAGTAGCTTAATAAATTAAGTACTTCCTTATATGGTTACTGTACTGGTAACTCCCCAAATGAATCTGGATTGTGTTCAGGGACCTGAAAAAAAAGCTCATTAAGGACCTGCACTTACGAAGGGGGTAGGCAGCTGTATATCAGGGAGTATCCCTTCTGAGAATAAAAACAGCTGGAGCTTGTTAAGGTAATTACACAGGGGAAAGTATAAGGTAGTGGAAACTCCTCAGAAGAATCTGATTTGTGGTGAGGGGAGAGAGATAAATGCTCATTTAGGAACGACATGAAAATGCTGCATACGTAGCTGTTTATCAGTAAATATCTCCACTGAGATTAAGAAAAGCAGTAGCTTAATAAATTAAGTACTTCCTGACAAGGTTCCTGTACTGGTAACTCCCCAAAAGAATCTGGATTGTGGAGAGGGAACAGAGAAAAAAGCTCATTTAGGACCTGCACTTACGAAGGGGGTAGGCAGCTGTATATCAGGGAGCATCCCTTCTGAGAATAAAAACAGCTGGAGCTTGTTAAGGTAATTACACAGGGGAAAGGATAATGTACTGGGAACTCCTCAGAAGAATCTGATTGGTGGTGAGGGGAGAGACATAAAACCTCATTTAGGAACGACATGAAAATGCTGCATAGGTAGCTGTTTATCAGTAAATATCTCCACTGAGATTAAGAAAAGCAGTAGCTTAATAAATTAAGTACTTCCTGGTATGGTTACTGTACTGGTAACTTCCCAAAAGAATCTGGATTGTGGTGAGGGAACAGAGAAAAAAGCTCATTTAGGACCTGCACTTACAAAGGGGGTAGGCAGCTGTATAAGAGGGAGTAAACCTCCTGAGAATAAAAGAAGCTGGAGCTTGTTAAGGTAATTACACAGGGGAAAGGATAATGTACTGGGAACTCGTCAGAAGAATCTGATTTGTGGTGAGGGGAGAGAGATAAAAGCTAATATAGAAACGACATGAAAATGCTGCATAGGTAGCTTTTTATCAGTAAATATCTCCACTGAGAATAAGAAAAGCAGTCTCTTAATAAATTAAGTACTTCCTGGTATGGTTACTGTACTGGTAACTCCCCAAAAAAACCTGGATTGTGGTGAGGGAACAGAGAAAAAAGCTCATTTAGTACCTGCACTTACGAAGGGGGTAGGCAGCTGTATATCAGGGAGTAAACCTTCTGAGAATAAAAACAGCTGGAGCTTGTTAAGGTAATTACACAGGGGAAAGGATAATGTACTGGGAACTCCTCAGAAGAATCTGATTTGTGGTGAGGGGAGAGAGATGAAAGCTCATTTAGGAACGACATGAACGTGCTGCGTAGTTAGCTGTTTATCAGTAAATATCTCCACTGAGATTAAGAAAACCAGTAGCTTAATAAATTAAGTACTTCCTGGTATGGTTACTGTACTGGTAACTTCCCAAAAGAATCTGGATTGTGGTGAGGGAACAGAGAAAAAAGCTCATTTAGGACCTGCACTTACGAAGGGGGTAGGCAGCTGTATATCAGGGAGTAAACCTTCTGAGAATAAAAACAGGTGGAGCTTGTTAAGGTAATTACACAGGGGAAAGGATAATGTACTGGGATCTCCTCAGAAGAATCTGATTTGTGGTGAGAGGAGAGAGATAAAAGCTCATTTAGGAACGACATGAACATGCTGCGTAGTTAGCTGTTTATCAGTAAATATCTCCACTGAGATTAAGAAAAGCAGTAGCTTAATAAATTAAGTACTTCCTGGTATGGTTACTGTACTGGTAACTCCCCAAAAGAATCTGGATTGTGGTGAGGGAACAGAGAAAAAAGCTCATTTAGGTCCTGCACTTACGAAGGGGGTAGGCAGCTGTATATCAGGGAGTAAACCTTCTAAGAATAAAAACAGCTGGAGCTTGTTAAGGTAATTACACAGGGGAAAGGATAAGGTACTGGGAACTCCTCAGAAGAGTCTGATTTTTGGTGAGGGGAGAGAGATAGAAGCTCATTTAGGAACGACATTAACATGCTGCGTAGTTAGCTGTTTATCAGTAAATATCTCCACTGAGATTAAGTAAACCAGTAGCTTAATAAATTAAGTACTTCCTGGTATGGTTACTGTACTGGTAACTCTCCAACAGAATCTGGATTGTAGTGAGGGAACAGAGAAAAAAGCTCATTTAGGACCTGCACTTACGAAGGGGGTAGGCAGCTGTATATCAGGGAGTAAACCTTCTGAGAAAAAAAACAGCTGGAGCTTGTTAAGGTAATTACACAGGGGAAAGGGTAATGTACTGGGAACTCCTCAGAAGAATCTGATTTGTGGTGAGGGGAGAGAGATAAAAGCTCATTTAGGAACGACATGATAACGCTGCGTAGTTAGCTGTTTATTAGTAAATATCTCCACTGAGATTAAGAAAAGCAGTAGCTTAATAAATTAAGTACTTCCTGGTATGGATAATGTACTGGTAACTCCCCAAAAGAATCTGGATTGTGGTGAGGGAATAGAGAAAAAAGCTTATTTAGGAACGACATGAACATGCTGCTTATGTAGCTGTTTATCAGTAAATATCTCCACTGAGATTAAGAAAAGCAGTAGCTTAATAAATTAAGTACTTCCTGGTATGGTTACTTTACTGGTAACTCCCCAAAAGAATCTGGATTGTGGTGAGGGAACAGAGAAAAAAAGCTCATTTAGGACCTGCACTTACGAAGGGGTTAGGCAGCTGTATATCAGGGAGTAAACCTTCTGAGAATAAAAACAGCTGGAGCTTGTTAAGGTAATTACACAGGGGAAATTATAATGTACTGGGAACTCCTCAGAAGAATCTGAATTGTGGTGAGGGGAGAGAGATAAAAGCTCATATAGGAACGACATGAACATGCTGCGTAGGTAGCTGTTTATCAGTAAATATTTCCACTGAGATTAAGAAGAGCAGTAGCTTAATAAAGTAAGTACTTCCTGGTATGGTTACTGTACTGGTAACTCCCCAAAAGAATCTGGATTGTGGTGAGGGAACAGAGAAAAAAGCTCATTTAAGACCTGCACTTAGGAAGGGTGTAGGCAGTTGCATATCAGGGAGTAAACCTTCTGAGAATAAAAACAGCTGGAGCTTGTTAAGGTAATTACACAGGGGAAAGGATAACGTACTGGGAACTCCTCAGAAGAATCTGATTTGTGGTTAGGGGAGAGAGGTAAAAGCTCATTTAGGATCGACATGAACATGCTGCCTACGTAGCTGTTTATCAGTAAATATCTCCACTGAGATTAAGAAAAGCAGTAGCTTAATAAATTAAGTACTTCGTGGTATGGTTACTGTACTGGTAACTCCCCAAAAGAATCTGGATTGTGGTGAGGGATCAGAGAAAACATCTCATTTAGGAACTGCACTTATGAAGGGGGTAGGCAGCTGTATATCAGGGAGTAAACCTTCTGAGAATAAAAACAGCTGGAGTTTGTTAAGGTAATTACACAATGGAAAGGATAATGTACTGGGAACTCCGCAGGAGAATCTGATTTGTTGTGAGGGGAGAGAGATGAAAGCTCATTTAGGAACGACATGAACATGCTGCGTAGGTAGCTGTTTATCAGTAAATATCTGCACTGAGATTAAGAAAAGCAGTAGCTTAATAAATTAAGTACTTCCTGG
Organism: Perognathus longimembris pacificus; assembly: GCF_023159225.1. Taxonomy (NCBI): domain Eukaryota; kingdom Metazoa; phylum Chordata; class Mammalia; order Rodentia; family Heteromyidae; genus Perognathus; species Perognathus longimembris. The sequence continues at coordinate 14,073 of NW_025962070.1, read as the reverse complement.
TATGGTTACTGTACTGGTAACTCCCCAAATGATTCTGGATTGTGGTGTGGGATCAGAGAAAACATCTCATTTAGGACCTGCACTTATGAAGGGTGTAGGCAGCTGTATATCAGGGAGTAAACCTTCTGAGAATAAAAACATCTGGAGCTTGTTAAGGTAATTACACAGGGGAAATGATAACGTACTGGGAACTCCTCAGAAGAATCTGATTTGTGGTGAGGGGTGAGAGATAAAAGCTCATTTAGGATCGACATGAACATGCTGCCTACGTAGCTGTTTATCAGTAAATATCTCCACTGAGATTAAGAAAAGCAGTAGCTTAATAAATTAAGTACTTCCTGCTATGGATACTGTACTGGTAACTCCCCAATAGAATCTGGATTGTGGTGAGGGAACAGAGAAAAAAGCTCATTTAGGACCTGCACTTACGAAGGGGGTAGGCAGCTGTATATCAGGGAGTAAACCTTCTGAGAATAAAAACAGCTGGAGCTTGTTAAGGTAATTACACAGGGGAAAGGATAATGTACTGGGAACTCCTCAGAAGAATCTGATTTGGGGTGAGGGGAGAGAGATAAAAGCTCATTTAGGAACGACATGAACATGCTGCGTAGGTAGCTGTTTATCAGTAAATATCTCCACTGAGATTAAGAAAAGCAGTAGCTTAATAAATTAAGTACTTCCTGGTATGGTTACTGTACTGGTAACTCCCCAAAAGAATCTGGATTGTGGTGAGGGAACAGAGAAAAAAGCTCATTTAGGACCTGCACTTACGAAGGGGGTAGGCAGCTGTATATCAGGGAGTAAACCTTCTGAGAATAAAAACAGCTGGAGCTTGTTAAGGTAATTACACAGGGGAAAGGATAATGTACTGGGAACTCCTCAGAAGAGTCTGATTTTTGGTGAGGGGAGAGACATAAAAGCTCATTTAGGAACGACATGAACATGCTGCGTAGTTAGCTGTTTATCAGTAAATATCTCCACTGAGATTAAGTAAACCAGTAGCTTAATAAATTAAGTACTTCCTGGTATGGTTACTGTACTGGTAACTCTCCAAAAGAATCTGGATTGTAGTGAGGGAACAGAGAAAAAAGCTCATTTAGGACCTGCACTTACGAAGGGGGTAGGCAGCTGTATATCAGGGAGTAAACCTTCTGAGAAAAAAAACAGCTGGAGCTTGTTAAGGTAATTACACAGGGGAAAGGATAATGTACTGGGAACTCCTCAGAAGAATCTGATTTGTGGTGAGGGGAGAGAGATAAAAGCTCATTTAGGAACGACATGATAACGCTGCGTAGTTAGCTGTTTATTAGTAAATATCTCCACTGAGATTAAGAAAAGCAGTAGCTTAATAAATTAAGTACTTCCTGGTATGGATAATGTACTGGTAACTCCCCAAAAGAATCTGGATTGTGGTGAGGGAATAGAGAAAAAAGCTTATTTAGGAACGACATGAACATGCTGCTTATGTAGCTGTTTATCAGTAAATATCTCCACTGAGATTAAGAAAAGCAGTAGCTTAATAAATTAAGTACTTCCTGGTATGGTTACTTTACTGGTAACTCCCCAAAAGAATCTGGATTGTGGTGAGGGAACAGAGAAAAAAAGCTCATTTAGGACCTGCACTTACGAAGGGGTTAGGCAGCTGTATATCAGGGAGTAAACCTTCTGAGAATAAAAACAGCTGGAGCTTGTTAAGGTAATTACACAGGGGAAATTATAATGTACTGGGAACTCCTCAGAAGAATCTGAATTGTGGTGAGGGGAGAGAGATAAAAGCTCATATAGGAACGACATGAACATGCTGCGTAGGTAGCTGTTTATCAGTAAATATTTCCACTGAGATTAAGAAGAGCAGTAGCTTAATAAAGTAAGTACTTCCTGGTATGGTTACTGTACTGGTAACTCCCCAAAAGAATCTGGATTGTGGTGAGGGAACAGAGAAAAAAGCTCATTTAAGACCTGCACTTAGGAAGGGTGTAGGCAGTTGCATATCAGGGAGTAAACCTTCTGAGAATAAAAACAGCTGGAGCTTGTTAAGGTAATTACACAGGGGAAAGGATAACGTACTGGGAACTCCTCAGAAGAATCTGATTTGTGGTTAGGGGAGAGAGCTAAAAGCTCATTTAGGATCGACATGAACATGCTGCCTACGTAGCTGTTTATCAGTAAATATCTCCACTGAGATTAAGAAAAGCAGTAGCTTAATAAATTAAGTACTTCGTGGTATGGTTACTGTACTGGTAACTCCCCAAAAGAATCTGGATTGTGGTGAGGGATCAGAGAAAACATCTCATTTAGGAACTGCACTTATGAAGGGGGTAGGCAGCTGTATATCAGGGAGTAAACCTTCTGAGAATAAAAACAGCTGGAGTTTGTTAAGGTAATTACACAATGGAAAGGATAATGTACTGGGAACTCCGCAGGAGAATCTGATTTGTTGTGAGGGGAGAGAGATGAAAGCTCATTTAGGAACGACATGAACATGCTGCGTAGGTAGCTGTTTATCAGTAAATATCTGCACTGAGATTAAGAAAAGCAGTAGCTTAATAAATTAAGTACTTCCTGGTATGGTTACTGTACTGGTAACTCCCCAAATGATTCTGGATTGTGGTGTGGGATCAGAGAAAACATCTCATTTAGGACCTGCACTTATGAAGGGTGTAGGCAGCTGTATATCAGGGAGTAAACCTTCTGAGAATAAAAACATCTGGAGCTTGTTAAGGTAATTACACAGGGGAAATGATAACGTACTGGGAACTCCTCAGAAGAATCTGATTTGTGGTGAGGGGTGAGAGATAAAAGCTCATTTAGGATCGACATGAACATGCTGCCTACGTAGCTGTTTATCAGTAAATATCTCCACTGAGATTAAGAAAAGCAGTAGCTTAATAAATTAAGTACTTCCTGCTATGGATACTGTACTGGTAACTCCCCAAAAGAATCTGGATTGTGGTGAGGGAACAGAGAAAAAAGCTCATTTAGGACCTGCACTTACGAAGGGGGTAGGCAGCTGTATATCAGGGAGTAAACCTTCTGAGAATAAAAACAGCTGGAGCTTGTTAAGGTAATTACACAGGGGAAAGGATAATGTACTGGGAACTCCTCAGAAGAATCTGATTTGGGGTGAGGGGAGAGAGATAAAAGCTCATTTAGGAACGACATGAACATGCTGCGTAGGTAGCTGTTTATCAGTAAATATCTCCACTGAGATTAAGAAAAGCAGTAGCTTAATAAATTAAGTACTTCCTGGTATGGTTACTGTACTGGTAACTCCCCAAAAGAATCTGGATTGTGGTGAGGGAACAGAGAAAAAAGCTCATTTAGGACCTGCACTTACGAAGGGGGTAGGCAGCTGTATATCAGGGAGTAAACCTTCTGAGAATAAAAACAGCTGGAGCTTGTTAAGGTAATTACACAGGGGAAAGGATAATGTACTGGGAACTCCTCAGAAGAGTCTGATTTTTGGTGAGGGGAGAGACATAAAAGCTCATTTAGGAACGACATGAACATGCTGCGTAGTTAGCTGTTTATCAGTAAATATCTCCACTGAGATTAAGTAAACCAGTAGCTTAATAAATTAAGTACTTCCTGGTATGGTTACTGTACTGGTAACTCTCCAAAAGAATCTGGATTGTAGTGAGGGAACAGAGAAAAAAGCTCATTTAGGACCTGCACTTACGAAGGGGGTAGGCAGCTGTATATCAGGGAGTAAACCTTCTGAGAAAAAAAACAGCTGGAGCTTGTTAAGGTAATTACACAGGGGAAAGGATAATGTACTGGGAACTCCTCAGAAGAATCTGATTTGTGGTGAGGGGAGAGAGATAAAAGCTCATTTAGGAACGACATGATAACGCTGCGTAGTTAGCTGTTTATTAGTAAATATCTCCACTGAGATTAAGAAAAGCAGTAGCTTAATAAATTAAGTACTTCCTGGTATGGATAATGTACTGGTAACTCCCCAAAAGAATCTGGATTGTGGTGAGGGAATAGAGAAAAAAGCTTATTTAGGAACGACATGAACATGCTGCTTATGTAGCTGTTTATCAGTAAATATCTCCACTGAGATTAAGAAAAGCAGTAGCTTAATAAATTAAGTACTTCCTGGTATGGTTACTTTACTGGTAACTCCCCAAAAGAATCTGGATTGTGGTGAGGGAACAGAGAAAAAAAGCTCATTTAGGACCTGCACTTACGAAGGGGTTAGGCAGCTGTATATCAGGGAGTAAACCTTCTGAGAATAAAAACAGCTGGAGCTTGTTAAGGTAATTACACAGGGGAAATTATAATGTACTGGGAACTCCTCAGAAGAATCTGAATTGTGGTGAGGGGAGAGAGATAAAAGCTCATATAGGAACGACATGAACATGCTGCGTAGGTAGCTGTTTATCAGTAAATATTTCCACTGAGATTAAGAAGAGCAGTAGCTTAATAAAGTAAGTACTTCCTGGTATGGTTACTGTACTGGTAACTCCCCAAAAGAATCTGGATTGTGGTGAGGGAACAGAGAAAAAAGCTCATTTAAGACCTGCACTTAGGAAGGGTGTAGGCAGTTGCATATCAGGGAGTAAACCTTCTGAGAATAAAAACAGCTGGAGCTTGTTAAGGTAATTACACAGGGGAAAGGATAACGTACTGGGAACTCCTCAGAAGAATCTGATTTGTGGTGAGGGGAGAGAGCTAAAAGCTCATTTAGGATCGACATGAACATGCTGCCTACGTAGCTGTTTATCAGTAAATATCTCCACTGAGATTAAGAAAAGCAGTAGCTTAATAAATTAAGTACTTCGTGGTATGGTTACTGTACTGGTAACTCCCCAAAAGAATCTGGATTGTGGTGAGGGATCAGAGAAAACATCTCATTTAGGAACTGCACTTATGAAGGGGGTAGGCAGCTGTATATCAGGGAGTAAACCTTCTGAGAATAAAAACAGCTGGAGTTTGTTAAGGTAATTACACAGGGGAAAGGATAATGTACTGGGGACTCCGCAGGAGAATCTGATTTGTTGTGAGGGGAGAGAGATGAAAGCTCATTTAGGAACGACATGAACATGCTGCGTAGGTAGCTGTTTATCAGTAAATATCTGCACTGAGATTAAGAAAAGCAGTAGCTTAATAAATTAAGTACTTCCTGGTATGGTTACTGTACTGGTAACTCCCCAAATGATTCTGGATTGTGGTGTGGGATCAGAGAAAACATCTCATTTAGGACCTGCACTTATGAAGGGTGTAGGCAGCTGTATATCAGGGAGTAAACCTTCTGAGAATAAAAACATCTGGAGCTTGTTAAGGTAATTACACAGGGGAAATGATAACGTACTGGGAACTCCTCAGAAGAATCTGATTTGTGGTGAGGGGTGAGAGATAAAAGCTCATTTAGGATCGACATGAACATGCTGCCTACGTAGCTGTTTATCAGTAAATATCTCCACTGAGATTAAGAAAAGCAGTAGCTTAATAAATTAAGTACTTCCTGCTATGGATACTGTACTGGTAACTCCCCAAAAGAATCTGGATTGTGGTGAGGAAACAGAGAAAAAAGCTCATTTAGGACCTGCACTTACGAAGGGGGTAGGCAGCTGTATATCAGGGAGTAAACCTTCTGAGAATAAAAACAGCTGGAGCTTGTTAAGGTAATTACACAGGGGAAAGGATAATGTACTGGGAAATCCTCAGAAGAATCTGATTTGGGGTGAGGGGAGAGAGATAAAAGCTCATTTAGGAACGACATGAACATGCTGCATACGTAGCTGTTTATCAGTAAATATCTCCACTGAGATTAAGAAAAGCAGTAGCTTAATAAATTAAGTACTTCCTGCTATGGATACTGTACTGGTAACTCCCCAAAAGAATCTGGATTGTGGTGAGGGAACAGAGAAAAAAGCTCATTTAGGACCTGCACTTACGAAGGGGTTAGGCAGCTGTATATAAGGGAGGAAACCTTCGAGAATAAAAACAGCTGGAGCTTGTTAAGGTAATTACACAGGGGAAAGGATAATGTACTGGGAACTCCTCAGAAGAATCTGATTTGTGGTGAGGGGAGAGAGATAAAAGCTCATTTAGGATAGACATGAACATGCTGCCTACGTATCTGTTTATCAGTAAATATCTCCACTGAGATTAAGAAAAGCAGTAGCTTAATAAATTAAGTACTTCCTGCTATGGATACTCTACTGGTAACTCCCCAAAAGAATCTGGATTGTGGTGAGGGAAGAGAAAAAAGCTCTTTTAGGACCTGCACTTACGAAGGGGGTAGGCAGCTGTATATCAGGGAGTAAACCCTCTGAGAATAAAAACAGCTGGAGCTTGTTAAGGTAATTACACAGGGGAAAGGATAATGTACTGGGAACTCCTCAAAATAATCTGATTTGTGGTGAGGGGAGAGAGATAAAAGCTCATTTAGGAACGACATGAACATGCTGCGTAGGTAGCTGTTTATCAGTAAATATCTCCACTGAGATTAAGAAAAGCAGTAGCTTATTAAATTAAGTACTTCCTGGTATGGTTACTGTACTGGTAACTCCCCAAAAGAATCTGGATTGTGGTGAGGGAACAGAGAAAAAAGCTCATTTAGGACCTGCACTGACGAAGGGGGTGGGCAGCTGTATATCAGGGAGTAAACCTTCTGAGAATAAAAACAGCTGGAGCTTGTTAAGGTAATTACACAGGGGAAAGGATAATGTACTGGGAACTCCTCAGAAGAATCTGATTTGTGGTGAGGGGAGAGAGATAAAAGCTCATTTAGGAACGACATGAACATGCTGCGTAGGTAGCTGCTTATCAGTAAATATCTCCACTGAGATTAAGAAAAGCAGTAGCTTAATGAATTAAGTACTTCCTGCTATGGATACTGTACTGGTAACTCCACAAAAGATTCTGGATTATGGTGAGGGAACAGAGAAAAAAGCTCATTTAGGACCTGCACTTACGAAGGGGGTAGGCCCTGTATATCAGGGAGTATCGCTCCTGAGAATAAAAACAGCTGGAGCTTGTTAAGGTAATTACACAGGGGAAAGGATAATGTACGGGGAACTCCTCAGAAGAATCTGATTTGTGGTGAGGGGAGAGAGATAAAAGCTCATTTAGGAACGACATGAACATGCTGCATACATAGCTGTTTATCAGTAAATATCTCCACTGAGATTAAGAAAAGCAGTAGCTTAATAAATTAAGTACTTCCTGGTATGGATACTGTACTGGTAACTCCCCAAAAGAATCTGGATTGTGGTGAGGGAACAGAGAAAAAAGCTCATTTAGGACCTGCACTTACAAAGGGGTTAGGCAGCTGTATATAAGGGAGGAAACCTTCTGAGAATTAAAACAGCTGGAGCTTGTTAAGGTAATTACACAGGGGAAAGGATAATGTACTAGGAACTCCTCAGAAGAATCTGACTTGTGGTGAGGGGAGGGAGATAAAAGCTCATTTAGGATAGACATGAACATGCTGCCTACGTATCTGTTTATCAGTAAATATCTCCACTGAGATTAAGAAAAGCAGTAGCTTAATAAATTAAGTACTTCCTGCTATGGATACTCTACTGGTAACTCCCCAAAAGAATCTGGATTGTGGTGAGGGAAGAGAAAAAAGCTCTTTTAGGACCTGCACTTACGAAGGGGGTAGGCAGCTGTATATCAGGGAGTAAACCTTCTGAGAATAAAAACAGCTGGAGCTTGTTAAGGTAATTACACAGGGGAAAGGATAATGTACTGGGAAATCCTCAAAATAATCTGATTTGTGGTGAGGGGAGAGAGATAAAAGCTCATTTAGGAACGACATGAACATGCTGCGTAGGTAGCTGTTTATCAGTAAATATCTCCACTGAGATTAAGAAAAGCAGTAGCTTATTAAATTAAGTACTTCCTGGTATGGTTACTGTACTGGTAACTCCCCAAAAGAATCTGGATTGTGGTGAGGGAACAGAGAAAATAGCTCATTTAGGACCTGCACTTACGAAGGGGGTGGGCAGCTGTATATCAGGGAGTAAACCTTCTGAGAATAAAAACAGCTGGAGCTTGTTAAGGTAATTACACAGGGGAAAGGATAATGTACTGGGAACTCCTCAGAAGAATCTGATTTGTGGTGAGGGGAGAGAGATAAAAGCTCACTTAGGAACGACATGAACATGCTGCGTAGGTAGCTGTTTATCAGTAAATATCTCCACTGAGATTAAGAAAAGCAGTAGCTTAATAAATTAAGTACTTCCTCGTATGGTTACTGTACTGGTAACTCCCCAAAAGAATCTGGATTGTGGTGAGGGAACAGAGAAAAAAGCTCATTTATGACCTGCACTTACGATGGGGGTAGGCAGCAGTATATCAGGGAGTAAACCTTCTGAGAATAAAAACAGCTGGAGCTTGTTAATGTAATTACACAGGGGAAAGGATAATGTACTGGGAACTCCTCAGAAGAATCTGATTTGTGGTGAGGGGAGAGAGATAAAAGCTCATTTAGGAACGACATGAACATGCTGCGTAGGTAGCTGTTTATCAGTAAATATCTCCACTGAGATTAAGAAAAGCAGTAGCTTAATGAATTAAGTACTTCCTGCTATGAATACTGTACTGGTAACTCCCTAAAAGATTCTGGATTATGGTGAGGGAACAGAGAAAAAAGCTCATTTAGGACCTGCACTTACGAAGGGGGTAGGCGCTGTATATCAGGGAGTAAACCTTCTGAGAATAAAAACAGCTGGAGCTTGTTAAGGTAATTACACAGGGGAAAGGATAATGTACTGGGAACTCCTCAGAAGAATCTGATTTGTGGTGAGGGGAGAGAGATAAAAGCTCATTTAGGAACGACATGAACATGCTGTATACATAGCTGTTTATCAGTAAATATCTCCACTGAGATTAAGAAAAGCAGTAGCTTAATAAATTAAGTACTTCCTGGTATGGATACTGTACTGGTAACTCCCCAAAAGAATCTGGATTGTGGTGAGGGAACAGAGAAAAAAGCTCATTTAGGACCTGCACTTACGAAGGGGCTAGGCAGCTGTATATCAGGGAGTAAACCTTCTGAGAATAAAAACAGCAGGAGCTTGTTAAGGTAATTACACATGGGAAAGGATAATGTACTGGGAACTCCTCAGAAGAATCTGATTTGTGGTGAGGGGAGAGAGATAAAAGCTCATTTAGGATAGATATGAACATGCTGCCTACGTATCTGTTTATCAGTAAATATCTCCACTGAGATTAAGAAAAGCAGTAGCTTAATAAATTAAGGACTTCCTGCTATGGATACTCTACTGGTAACTCCCCAAAAGAATCTTGATTGTGGTGAGGGAAGAGAAAAAAGCTCTTTTAGGACCTGTACTTACGAAGGGGGTAGGCAGCTGTATATCAGGGAGTAAACCTCCTGAGAATAAAAACAGCTGGAGCTTGTTAAGGTAATTACACAGGGGAAAGGATAATGTACTGGGAACTCCTCAGAATAATCTGATTTGTGGTGAGGGGAGAGAGATAAAAGCTCATTTAGGAACGACATGAACATGCAGCATAGGTAGCTGTTTATCAGTAAATATCTCCACTGAGATTAAGAAAAGCAGTAGCTTATTAAATTAAGTACTTCCTGGTATGGTTACTGTACTGGTAACTCCCCAAAAGAATCTGGATTGTGGTGAGGGAACAGAGAAAAAAGCTCATTTAGGACATGCACTTACGAAGGGGGTGGGCAGCTGTATATCAGGGAGTAAACCTTCTGAGAATAAAAACAGCTGGAGCTTGTTAAGGTAATTACACAGGGGAAAGGATAATGTACTGGGAACTCCTCAGAAGAATCTGATTTGTGGTGAGGGGAGAGAGATAAAAGCTCACTCAGGAACGACATGAACATGCTGCGTAGGTAGCTGTTTATCAGTAAATATCTCCACTGAGATTAAGAAAAGCAGTAGCTTAATAAATTAAGTACTTCCTGGTATGGTTACTGTACTGGTAACTCCCCAAAAAGAATCTGGATTGTGGTGAGGGAACAGAGAAAAAAGCTCATTTAGGACCTGCACTTACGAAGGGGGGTAGGCAGCAGTATATCAGGGAGTAAACCTTCTGAGAATAAAAAACAGCTGGAGCTTGTTAATGTAATTACACAGGGGAAAGGATAATGTTCTGGGAACTCCTCAGAAGAATCTGATTTGTGGTGAGGGGAGAGAGATAAAAGCTCATTTAGGAACGACATGAACATGCTGCGTAGGTAGCTGTTTATCAGTAAATATCTCCACTGAGATTAAGAAAAGCAGTAGCTTAATAAATTAAGTACTTCCTGGTATGGTTACTGTACAGGTAACTCCCCAAAAGAATCTGGATTGTGGTGAGGGAACAGAGAAAAAAGCTCATTTAGGACCTGTACTGGTAACTCCCCAAAAGAATCTGGATTGTGGTGAGGGAACAGAGAAAAAAGCTGATTTAGGAACGACATGAACATGCTGCGTAGGTAGCAGTTTATCAGTAAATATCTCCACTGAGATTAAGAAAAGCAGTAGCTTAATAAATTAAGTACTTCCTGGTATGGTTACTGTACTGGTAACTCCCCAAAAGAATCTGGATTGTGGTGAGGGACACAGAAAAAAGCTCATTTAGGACCTGCACTTACGAAGGGGCTAGGCAGCAGTATATCAGGGAGTAAACCTTCTGAGAATAAAAACAGCTGGAGCTTGTTAAGGTAATTACACAGGGGAAAGGGTAATGTACTGCGAACTCCTCAGAAGAATCTGATTTGTGGTGAGGGGAGAGAGATAAAAGCTCATTTAGGAACGACATGAACATGCTGCGTAGGTAGCTGTTTATCAGTAAATATCTCCACTGAGATTAAGAAAAGCAGTAGCTTAATAAATTAAGTACTTCCTGGTATGGTTACTGTACTGGTATCTCCCCAAAAGAATCTGGATTGTGGTGAGGGAACAGAGAAAAAAGTTCATTTAGGACCTGCACTTACGAAGGGGGTAGGCAGCTGTATATCAGGGAGTAAACCTTCTGAGAATAAAAACATCTGGAGCTTGTTAAGGTAATTACACAGGGGAAAGGATAATGTACTGGGAACTCCTCAGAAATCTGATTTGTGGTGAGGGGAGAGAGATAAAAGCACATTCATGAACGACATGAACATGCTGCGTAGGTAGCTGTTATCAGTAAATATCTCCACTCGGATTAAGAAAAGCAGTAGCTTAATAAATTAATTACTTCCTGGAATGGTTACTGTACTGGTAACTCCCCAAAAGAATCTGATTGTGGTGAGGGAACAGAGAAAAAAAGGTCATTTAGGACCTGCACTTACGAAGGGGGTAGGCAGCTGTATATCAGGGGAGTAAACCTTCTGAGAATAAAAAAAGCTGGAGCTTGTTAAGTTAATTACAAAGGGGAAAGGATAAAGTACTGGGAACTCCTCAGAGGAATCTGATTTGTGGTGAGGGGAGAGAGATAAAAGCTCATTTAGGAACGACATGAACATGCTGCTTAGGTAGCTGTTTATCAGTAAATATCTCCACTGAGATTAAGAAAGCAGTAGCTTAATAAATTAAGTACTTCCTGGTATGGTTACTGTACTGGTAACTCCCCAAAAGAATCTGGATTGTGGTGAGGGAACAGAGAAAAAAGCTCATTTAGGACCTGTACTTACGAAGGGGGTAGGCAGCTGTATATCAGGGAGTAAACCTTCTGAGAATAAAAACAGTTGGAGCTTGTTAAGGTAATTACACACGGGAAAGGATAATGTACTGGGAACTCCTCAGAAGAATATGATTTGTGGTGAGGGGAGAGAGATAAAAGCTCATTCATGAACGACATGAACATGCTGCGTATGTAGCTGTTTATCAGTAAATATCTCCACTGAGATTAAGAAAAGCAGTAGCTTAATAAATTAAGTACTTCCTGGTATGGTTACTGTACTGATAACTCCCCAAAAGAATCTGTATTGTGGTGAGGGAACAGAGAAAAAAGCTCATTTAGGACCTGCACTTACGAAGGGGGTAGTCAGCTGTATATCAGGGAGTAAACCTTCTGAGAATAAAAACAGCTGGAGCTTGTTAAGGTAATTACACAGGGGAAAGGATAATGTACTGGGAACTCCTCAGAAGAATCTGATTTGTGGTGAGGGGAGAGAGATAAAAGCTCATTTAGGAACGACATGCACATGCTGCGTAGGTAGCTGTTTATCAGTAAATATCTCCACTGAGATTAAGAAAAGCAGTAGCTTAATAAATTAAGTACTTACTGGTATGGTTACTGTACTGGTAACTCCCCAAAAGAATCTGGATTGTGGTGAGGGAACAGAGAAAAAAGCTCATTTAGGACCTGCACTTACGAAGGGGGTAGGCAGCTGTATATCAGGGAGTAAACCTTCTGAGAATAAAAACAGCTGGAGCTTGTTAAGGTAATTACACAGGGGAAAGGATAATGTACTGGGAACTCCTCAGAATAATCTGATTTGTGGTGAGGGAGAGAGATAAAAGCTCATTAGGAACGACATGAACATGCTGCGTAGGTAGCAGTTTATCAGTAAATATCTCCACTGAGATTAAGAAAAGCAGTAGCTTAATAAATTAAGTACTTCTGGTATGGTTACTGTACTGGTAACTCCCCAAAAGAATCTGGATTGTGGTGAGGAACAGAGAAAAAAGCTCATTTAGGACCTGCACTTTCGAATGGCGTAGGCAGCTGTATATCAGGGAGTAAACCTTCTGAGAATAAAAAACAGCTGGAGCTTGTTAAGGTAATTACACAGGGGAAAGGATAAAGTACTGGGAACTCCTCAGAAGAATCTGATTTGTGGTGAGGGGAGAGAGATAAAAGCTCATTTAGGAACGACATGAACATGCTGCGTAGGTAGCTGTTTATCAGTAAATATCTCCACTGAGATTAAGAAAAGCAGTAGCTTAATAAATTAAGTACTTCCTGGTATGGTTACTGTACAGGTAACTCCCAAAAGAATCTGGATTGTGTGAGGGGAACAGAGAAAAAAGCTCATTTAGGACCTGTACTGGTAACTCCCCAAAAGAATCTGGATTGTGGTGAGGGAACAGAGAAAAAAGCTGATTTAGGAACGACATGAACATGCTGCGGAGGTAGCAGTTTATCAGTAAATATCTCCACTGAGATTAAGAAAAGCAGTAGCTTAATAAAATTAAGTACTTCCTGTATGGTTACTGTACTGGTAACTCCCCAAAAGAATCTGGATTGTGGTGAGGGACACAGAAAAAAGCTCATTTAGGACCTGCACTTACGAAGGGGCTAGGCAGCTGTATATCAGGGAGTAAACCTTCTGAGAATAAAAACAGCTGGAGCTTGTTAAGGTAATTACACAGGGGAAAGGGTAATGTACTGCGAACTCCTCAGAAGAATCTGATTTGTGGTGAGGGGAGAGAGATAAAAGCTCATTTAGGAACGACATGAACATGCTGCGTAGGTAGCTGTTTATCAGTAAATATCTCCACTGAGATTAAGAAAAGCAGTAGCTTAATAAATTAAGTACTTCCTGGTATGGTTACTGTACTGGTATCTCCCCAAAAGAATCTGGATTGTGGTGAGGGAACAGAGAAAAAAGCTCATTTAGGACCTGCACTTACGAAGGGGGTAGGCAGCTGTATATCAGGGAGTAAACCTTCTGAGAATAAAAACATCTGGAGCTTGTTAAGGTAATTACACAGGGGAAAGGATAATGTACTGGGAACTCCTCAGAAAATCTGATTTGTGGTGAGGGGAGAGAGATAAAAGCACATTTATGAACGACATGAACATGCTGCGTAGGTAGCTGTTTATCAGTAAATATCTCCACTCGGATTAAGAAAAGCAGTAGCTTAATAAATTAATTACTTCCTGGAATGGTTACTGTACTGGTAACTCCCCAAAAGAATCTGATTGTGGTGAGGGAACAGAGAAAAAAGGTCATTTAGGACCTGCACTTACGAAGGGGGTAGGCAGCTGTATATCAGGGAGGTAAACCTTTCTGAGAATAAAAAAAGCTGCAGCTTTTTAAGTTAATTACAAAGGGGAAAGGATAAAGTACTGGGAACTCCTCAGAGGAATCTGATTTGTGGTGAGGGGAGAGAGATAAAAGCTCATTTAGGAACGACATGAACATGCTGCTTA